>NW_026556651.1:0-33323 GCF_029017545.1 Prosopis cineraria
TAAGCTTATGACTTGTTGATAGGAAATTAGTCGCTTATCCTCAAAATTACACTAAAGCTAACCCTAATGCAATATAGGGCCAACCCTAGGTCATCTCCCAAGGAATGGTTTTAAGTCTAATTGAAAGTTATCTAGTGAAATAAATCAACCAAAGTTTGTAGGAATTTAGTTACCTAGCTAATTATCTAAACTAATTACCTAATATGCAAGTAATTAAAATGCTAGTGAAAGTGAGTGAAATGAACTTCCCTTTTCACAATAATGGAACCCTAGAGATTAGTTGATTTTGGACTCATTATCTTCTCATGATTAGGCTAAGTTTAGCTTCCCTTTCCTCTTGACTAAAGCTGTCATGACTTAAGAAAATTATCCTAAGCCAATTAACCTAATTAGCTAACCTCCCTAGGTCTTAGATTAAAGTCCCTAGTTCAATTAACCAATTGGTGAAGACATTAGCCAAGTGATTCACTCAAAATCCTCTCTCAACAGCCATGGTCAAACACATAAATTGAGCAACCACAAGATTATGTCAAGCTACTCAACAACACAAGCATTAACACCACAAGATTATGCAATATTAACACAAGAAATTCACTAATTGAAAAACACAAGATTATGTGCCAAACAAAGAGTGGCAAAATTCAGTCATGGCTGTCCAAGGAAGAAATTAAATGAAACAATCCTCTCTCTTTACATCAACATCAAATTCAAATTAGAATTTATAAGCTAAGATGATTAAACCCTAGATTAAGGAATCTAACCATCTAGTAAAAAGAGAAGAGGATAGGAAACAAAAGAACTTAGCCAATTTGAAGCTCAAGACTCATCCTCCATCTTCATCTCTCTAGGATTCCACAAAGAAACTTAGCCAATCTTCATCTTCAAGAACCCTAGTGATTGCTTGTGAAGGCCAAACTCCATAGCTCTTGAATGATGGAAATGAGCTTCAATCCTTGTGAAAATGGAAGGGATGGAACGAAAATGAAGAGAGGAGAAGAATGGTATGAGTTTTGTGGAGGTTTGGTGGCTGAAAATGGAGTTAGGGTGCTGGAAAATGAAGAACAAAAGAGAGAAAATGAAGAACACTATGAACAAGAGAGAGAGAATGTGGAAGATGAATGAGATATGTGTTGGATCCCATTTGGGGCTTAAAATGGCGTGCTCCTTGGTGTCTCCCATCAGCTGAAGCTTAATTAAAATAAGGAAAAAGAAATTAAAATGTAAATGGGAGCCTTGTCACACTTGCAAGGTGGCAACTTCCTATTGGTTTGTAGATGATTCCAATGTGTGCCTAATTTTCCATGTGTCATCCACATCATTTTAGCTGATTTAACCCCTCAAAATAATCATAATTCACGTGCAAACCATCAGCCATTGACCTCAAGGAGTGTTGACCTCAATTGCCCAATTGATGCACAAGTCACATGCCACCTATGTCACATAAATCACATAATTCAATTAAATAGCATATGATATAATAAAATCTAATTCATGTCCAGAATTAAATTCATAATTAGAAGGGAGAATTTATTAAATTAACCAAGTTTCAGGCTGCACAAAATTATATAAAAATTTTCCACACAAAGGCAAACCAAAAACTAGGACAAACTAAGACACTTAAGAAAGTGTTGACTTTTTTATTTAATTACTCCCAAACTAAAATGAATTTTAAAAATATAATTTCACCATTCATCAACTGGACATAAAATGCACTTTGTCAATTTTTCTTGTACATTTTCTCAAAAGTTCATTTTTTGGACCAAAATGCCCCTAGTGCACTGAACCTAGAAACTTAGGCAAAGTTCCAAATCTAATGCAATGTGTGCACTTGAAGGTGATAAATCATTAATAAAATGGTCCTAATTGACAAATAAAAGTGGGTAACAAATGTGTTCTATCAATTCCCCCACACTTAGCTTTTGCACTCCGGGCAAAATCAAGTGAAAAAGGTCCCAAAAGAAACTATAAGACAAAAAAATAAGAGAAAAACATTGTTTCAAGTCACTAAAATACTAGCTCATGAACTTCTACAAATTATCAATCAATGTGGCAATAATTAGGAAAGAATTATGCACATCACAAACAAACCCTTACCAAGAATCAATGTCAAAGAGTAAGCCTCTCTAGGTTAAGTGTTTGCTCTCATCACTCAAAGTGTATAAGGTATTAAATTTCACTCAAAATTTCTTAGGATAAACCCTACTATAAATTTGTAACCCTTCTACATCTCCATCACTAAATAGCACTTGCAATCAAGAATCAAGTGGACTTTATTAGGTTGTGATATAGGTAATGAAAGGATGTCTAAGAAATGCATGTATATAAAAAAATAGGGTTAGCATCAAAATAATGCTAAATCAAGATATATCCCCTTAATATGCAAAGCATAACCTAACTCAATTGAGTGAACACCTTAACACAATGAGGATGGAAAGAAATGATAAGAAATAATAAAACAAATGGAATGGATGAGCTAGGCAACTTTTTTTTATTTCTTTTTTTATCTCTTCTTCTTTTTGTTTCTTTTTCTAGCAACTTTATTTCTTTTCTTTTTGACTATATTTTTTTTTTTCAAATCTATCTTTGTTTTTTTTTTGGTTGCCCCTAACTCTTTGAAAACAATGGAAGTAATGGATGTAATGGTGTAGCAACAAAGGATAAGAGTAATGGATAGAAAAATAATAATAGGCATCCACTCATTTGATCTAGGACATGCAATGAATATTAAAAAGATATAAAAGTGTAACATGCATTCCTTGGGGAAAAATAGGGTGAATATATATATATTTTATAGAATCAAACCAAAGGCTCAAAGTGGCTAACAAAGGATAATAAATGATAATAGGTTGGCTATTTGGCTTTGGCTATTTTTTATGAATGCCATCTCTCATCTCCTATCAAACAAGTGCGAGATATGTGGTCTTAATTAAGAAGTGAAACAAATTCTAGAGGGTAACATCACTAAGGAATTAATCACACATGAGTGTTTAGCCTCTTCCATGAAAGGGTAATATGCCACTCTAATCCATTAATTCAAGGTAAAAGAATATTCACTTCACACCTATTCAATCCTAAAAATTACCACATCTCAAGAATCAAAATATCCATTTAAGAGCTAGGTAATTAAGTAACCTCAAACAAAACAAAACAAAGCAATTTTTTTTATTTTTTTAATTTTTTTTGCAAAACCAAACAAACAAAACAAAATGTTTATTTCTCTCCCCCACACTTAAATCATGCATTGTCCTCAATGTATGTATAGACTAGTGATAAAATAAGGTGAGATCAATAATGAATGCATAACAAAAGTGTGGTCCAGAAATTTTTTTTTTCAAACTAAAACACAAAACAAAGAAGTCAAATAAAGCAAATAAACTCTAATTTTCCTACTAGGTTCATCTCCCCCACACTTGCAATTTACTCAATCAACAAATCAAAGCATAAAGCAAAGTAAAGTAAAAAGCAAGGGTGAAGAAGATACAACCTAGTTTAAATCTCCACAAGCTCTTGAAGTTGAAATTTTCATCTTTGAGGAGTAGCATGAAGCTACTCATTATCATCTTCATTCCAAGCATCTTAGGTGGAGGCTCAAGATCAATTTGTAATGGCTCCAAGATGTATGGTGTAGAATCTTTCATAACTTCATGTGGTTGATCATCTTCATGATTAGCCAAGGTCTCTTCCATTGCAATGATAAATCCTCTAAGTACATGGGGGTTCTTGGCCATATCATCATTTAGACCTATAAAATCAACAAAGAACCCTTCCTCAAGCATATTGGGTTCAAAGAAGTGCACTCATGATTAATTTCACTCAAACATGCATCATCAATTATTTTATCAAGTAAATGATTGCTACTATTTTCAAGCACAAATGAATTAATTTCTAAACAAATAGGGCATGGAGAATCATGTGAACAATCACAAGTGAATAGGGAATTAGAACAAGTACTATGAAACAAAGCCAACTCATCATCAAAATCATCAAGCATTAAATCAATATTATTCTCATTACTATTTGGCTTTGTAAAATCAATTCCTTGATTTTCAACCTCCTTGTCATCTTGAGTTATTTTCAATTCCTTGTTCAAATCCTTAGTAGGAGCCACAGCCTCTTCAAGTTGAGCAAGTTCCTCCTTGAAATCAAGAGATGGTTTGGCTACATTGCCTTGTTCACCTACAAAAGAAGGTAAACAACCTTTCTCAAGCACATCATGGTTAGAAGAAACAAGTGCATGTGCACTATTAACAATATCACAAGAAGGAATTGGAATTTCAAGCATACAAGATACATCATCGCCACCATCAACATCCATTTCATTTTCTTTATTCAAGCTAAGTGAAGAGTCAACACTTTCAATGATATTTGAATTTAAATCAAGAGAATTATCATGTGAACTCAAAGTGTTTTTCTCCCAAGGGTATACTTTTTCACAATATGATTCATGCTCAAACATCCAAGGTGATTCAACTATAATTTCTTCATCTACGTCATCATCATTTAAATCATTATGCTCATCATTAGATAAAGTCAAATGTGAAGAAGAATCAACCTCAATAGGAATAGGAGAAATTACCTCTTGAAGTAAGGGTTGGATTGACTCCTTCTCTTTTGGAGATTGAGTGGCTTGAGGTGTATTTATATTCTCAATAGCTTCATGAGCAACTTTTTGTGTGTCTTCAACTTGAAACATGTAATTTCTCTCTTGTGAGGCTTGGGCTACTCCATGTGGGTTCACAATATCCTTTTAGAATAGGACAATCATAATAGAAGTGGGAGATAGCCTCACAATGCACACAATAAAATTTACCCCTTTGTGCATATAATTTTTCTAGATGCTCAATGTCAATGGATGGTGTACGCTCAACATGAGTGCTTAGATTGGATTCAAAACTCATGGGATTGGAAAATTCATAATTGTGACTTGGATGGAAATGATCATGATATGGGGGTGGATAATCAAAGTTATATTGTTGAAATTGATTATGGAAATGGGATGTATGGTCAATGTTAAGCGCTGGAAATGGATGGGAATGGATGTCAAATGAATGATGGAATGAATCATGATCATGAAACCAAGCCATAAAATGCAATGAAATTTATATCCACAAGCAATGATTCAAATTCAAGCTCAAAATGATGGAAAGACCAAGGAAGCTCAAATGATATGTCCTTTGCAAGTGTATGAGTGGAAATGCAAGCAAAAAAAATCAAGAGAATTTTTTTTTCTTTTTTCTATTAGAATTAAAAACAATAAAAATGAAAAAAAAATCAAAAACAACACCAAACAAGTAGAAAGAGAGTTAGAAATGCTCAATCAAGAAGCTTTGACAATTCTGGAATTTGCACAGTAGGCTTTCTGGAGATAGTGAACTTGTGGATTTTTTAGCAGCCAATCCATATGAGAAATTCGCCTGAAACTTTTATGAGAAACAAGAGATATTCAGAAAAATTATATAAAAATTCAGATTACAAATCCCTCCCAATCGTTCCCAGAAGTTTTTACAAGTTGGTCCACAGGTCTGGAGAAACAGGATTTCGTCCAGAAGACCTTCAGAGCTTCTAACAAACTTTCAAATAGGAAAATGGAAAAATTGAAGAAAATCCTAAACACAAGAAACAAAGATAAGACAGTGATAAGAAAAATGAAACTGGAATCAATCAATTTGAACGCACAGAGAGGGAGATATGAAAACTCAAAGTTGAAACAGGGTTTTAGGAGTCCTCTGTAAAGGCTCTCTGGACCTTGTTAAATTGTAAAATTTTCACAGGACACATCCCACGTCCAAAATTGACCAAACAAATTTTAAAATGAAGCTAAGATATAGATATTTCAATGAAATAAATTTAAAGTTTAAATTTCCTCAGATTCGTTCCCAGTTAATTTTTTAATTTCCAGCAGAGACACTAGAAACAGAGTATCATCAACTCTACACCAAACCAACGAAAATTGCACTAATTTTTTTTTCCTTTTTTTTTCTAAAATAGAACAAAAACACTCAAAACACACAAAGACACTAAACAAAACACAAAACACAAATTTTTATAATTTTTTAAAAAATTTTCTAGGAACACTAAAAATGTAAATTAAGTACTAAACAACCTTAGAATTAAACTTAAACCATTCCCCGGCAACGGCGCCAAAATTTTGATAGGAAATTAGTCGCTTATCCTCAAAATTACACTAAAGCTAACCCTAATGCAATATAGGACCAACCCTAGGTCATCTCCCAAGGAATGGTTTTAAGTCTAATTGAAAGTTATCTAGTGAAATAAATCAACCAAAGTTTGTAGAATTTAGTTACCTAGCTAATTATCTAAACTAATTACCTAATGTGCAAGTAATTAAAATGCTAGTGAAAGTGAGTGAAATGAACTTCCCTTTTCACAATAATGGAACCCTAGAGATTAGTTGATTTTGGACTCATTATCTTCTCATGATTAGGCTAAGTTTAGCTTCTCTTTCCTCTTGACTAAAGCTGTCATGACTTAAGAAAATTATCCTAAGCCAATTAACCTAATTAGCTAACCTCCCTAGGTCTTAGATTAAAGTCCCTAGTTCAATTAACCAATTGGTGAAGACATTAGCCAAGTGATTCACTTAAAATCCTCTCTCAACAGCCATGGTGAAACACATAAATTGAGCAACCACAAGATTATATCAAGCTACTCAACAACACAAGCATTAACACCACAAGATTATGCAATATTAACACAAGATATTCACTAATTGAAAAACACAAGATTATGTGCCAAACAAAGAGTGGCAAAATTCAGTCATGGCTGTCCAAGGAAGAAATTAAATGAAACAATCCTCTCTCTTTACATCAACATCAAATTCAAATTAGAATTTATAAGCTAAGATGATTAAACCCTAGATTAAGGAATCTAACCATCTAGTAAAAAGAGAAGAGGATAGGAAACAAAAGAACTTAGCCAATTTGAAGCTCAAGACTCATCCTCCATCTTTATCTCTCTAGGATTCCACAAAGAAACTTAGCCAATCTTCATCTTCAAGAACCCTAGTGATTGCTTGTGAAGGCCAAACTCCATAGCTCTTGAATGATGCAAATGAGCTTCAATCCTTGTGAAAATGGAAGGGATGGAACGAAAATGAAGAGAGAAGAAGAATGGTATGAGTTTTGTGGAGGTTTGGTGGCTGAAAATGGAGGTTAGGGTGTTGGAAAATGAAGAACAAAAGAGAGAAAATGAAGAACACTATGAACAAGAGAGAGAGAATGTGGAAGATGAATGAGATATGTATTGGATCCCATTTGGGGCTTAAAATGGCGTGCTCCTTGGTGTCTCCCATCAGCTGAAGCTTAATTAAAATAAGGAAAAAGAAATTAAAATGTAAATGGGAGCCTTGTCACACTTGCAAGGTGGCAACTTCCTATTGGTTTGTAGATGATTCCAATGTGTGGCTAATTTCTCATGTGTCATCCACATCATTTTAGCTGATTTAACCCCTCAAAATAATCATAATTCACGTGCAAACCATCAGCCATTGACCTCAAGGAGTGTTGACCTCAATTGCCCAATTGATGCACAAGTCACATGCCACCTATGTCACATAAATCACATAATTCAATTAAATAGCATATGATATAATAAAATCTAATTCATGTCCAGAATTAAATTCATAATTAGAAGGGAGAATTTATTAAATTAACCAAGTTTCAGGCTGCACAAAATTATATAAAAATTTCCACACAAAGGCAAACCAAAAACTAGGACAAACTAAGACACTTAAGAAAGTGTTAACTTTTTTATTTAATTACTCCTAAACTAAAATGAATTTTAAAAATATAATTTTACCATTCATCAACTGGACATAAAATGCACTTTGTCAATTTTTCTTGTACATTTTCTCAAAAGTTTATTTTTTGGACCAAAATGCCCCTAGTGCACTGAACCTAGAAACTTAGGCAAAGTTCCAAATCTAATGCAATGTGTGCACTTGAAGGTGATAAATCATTAATAAAATGGTCTTAATTGACAAATAAAAGTGGGCAACAAATGTGTTCTATCACTTGTACCATGCAACTTTTTCACAGCGGGTCGATCTAGCACCTAAACCCTTTCAAGTGCCTACAACTTTACTTTATATCTCTATAATAAATTAAAATCATACTAGTTTTGCTTCATCTATGATTCCTCATAGATGACCAACTAGGGATATTTAGGATAATTACTATAGTTTATCTAAGGATATAGTCATTACAGTGAACATGCAATTAATATAATAACAAAAGAGAAATTCATTAAATAAAAATGTTCATAAAACAATGATTGGCCATAGGGCATAATTTCCAATAGCAAGTTCCCAAGACAGTAGAAACACACATAAATACATACATATATACATTCTAGTTGGCAACCAAAACTCTTATACACAACAATATACATTCATTACCCTATAAGGTAGTTTTATACCACTACCAAAGGTGAAGTTACTCTTTCATCACTTCCTTTTCCAACCTTATAGTACTCTCCTCACCTGTACCTAAAAGGTAACAAAGTGAGACATACATCCTAGTAACTTAGATAACCCTAAATATCAATTAGTAGGTAAAATCAAATACAAGGGATAAAGTAACATCAATTTCAATAAAATCAATTTAGATAATATATATAGCAATGCCACGCTCAATCATCCATTATGCTCATGCCTTCTTAGTTCCCACTAGCAGAGCAAGCTCAACATTTAGACTAGGACTTTTTAGCCTTACACAAAACAAGGCCCACTAACTACTACCTTAGACTAGGGAATCAAGGATGAGTTGTATGCTCTCTTGTGTCCTCACTAGCAAATAAAAATTTATGCTTGGACCACTAGGACTTCCTAGCCTTAACAAGGTAAGGCCAAGACCCCCTACCTTAGTCTAGAGTACACTCGTGGATGCATTTCTGAGTCCTTACTAGTGAATCATAATTAATGCTCTAGTCTTTTTAAGACTTCCAAGCCTTATATAGAGTAGGGCCATGCCCCCTACCCTAGTATAGGGTTTACTCACGGATGCAAATGCACGCGTCTCATTACATACATTTCAAACATTACTCATACACACATGTATCATTTCTCGCAATATTGCTGCTCTATCATTTCGTAATCATAATGCATATAACTTATATAGAATACTTGTAAATCATTTTACGAACTTATAGACAAAAAGGCTACTCTAGTTACCTTTTACCCTTATTACCAAAGTTACTGTTTCATTAAACTTCTAGAATCACATAAACTTCTATGAGAAATCCTCAAATGGTCAATCTACACAATGTAAAATCCCTTAATCAATTCCCACTACTTAACATGGGGTATTAATTTAGCTGAGCCAAATTTCATAGCACAAAAAACAATTCCATTAACACCTTTTAGGTTTAGTCATCCCATTCTCTACAATCATTTTCCCTTATATTAATATTCAAATGACCAAAATAATCCCTTTCTCTAATTTAATCAACATCTAAGCCTACATCCTTAAGGTTTAAACATTAAATCCCAGACCAATTGCAAAACTATAGTTTCGTACCCAAGAGCCCTTTTAAAACCTTTTCCTCATATTTTAACCGCTTAAAATTCTCTGATTCAATTTCTCTATCAACCAAACTTAGAGAAAATAGGGTAGAAACATAGTACAAACTAGTGCGAGACTTACTTGGCAAGTCAATAGTCGGCGTAAACTCTCAAACTCCAAGAACTCTTACCCTAGTATAGATGGACCTTCTCCTATTCTCCTTCATGCTTTTTGTTTCTTTTTCCTATCTAAACCATGAGTTGATTCACATCAGTTTTGAGTAAATCTTGTGCTAGGCATCACAACGCATGCAACACATGCTGTGGCGTGTGGCATAATGAGACAAATCTCACTGTTGGTTGCACGTTTCATTCTAGATAGCCATCTCAAAATCTTATTAACACACCAATTAAACAATACCAAGCATCAATCTATTATATGACAGCATAATCAATCCATTAATTACTAATTTACCCTTATTAGCAACTAGTTTCTTGGATTAAAGTTTAGGATGTTATAACAATGGCTAGGGTAACCTCTTGTTCGGAAGTACAAAAAACCTCCTTAAAGATCATCTCGAGGCGTTCAATCTACTGTTCAACATTCCCTCTTTTTTGGATACAAATCTAATTTCCAAATCACAAAGTTAAGACAAGGATTAAGGAGAGAATACAATTTTTCTAATTTGAAGATTTGAGTGATGTGGCACCACATGGTTGTCATTTTGAATTTGAATTTGAATTTGAATTTTGCAGCTCCCTCTCCTCTTCTTGCAAGGCCTTGCAAACCTAACTCAAGCCTAAAGGCCTTCCTTGCTCCTTTAGCCCAATGGACACAAGTCTAAATGCACTTGTTTACCTTAGTCATAAAATAACATTTGATTTAATCCAATAATATATGTGTGACAAAATAAATTATATTTTTGCACAAGGACTTAATTATTTAAATGGGAGAATATTTATAAATGAAATTCAGGAGCAATGCCATGTGAGAAGCACAATGTAAACACATGTGTATGCAAAGCTCAAACTAGGACAACCAAGTCAATAACCTTAAAGTGTAACTTTTGTGCAATATCTCGTAAACCAAAATGAATTTTTGAAAACTAATTAGACCATGATGAATCTAGGCCAAAATGACATTTATTCCAATAAAAACCTTATTTTTCATAAAAAGTGTAAATTTAGACCAAAATACCCTTAGTGCACAAATTCACCCCTTAAGTGATTTTATCACTTTTAACACCAAGAATGCACATAGTTAGGGAATATATCATGCAAAATAGGTCCTAAATGTATGGATAAAGTATGTAAATAATGTGTCTAACCAATTTTTCCACACTTATCTTTTACACTTCGAGTAAAACAAAGACAAAGAGGCTTCTTCAACCCTCAAAACTGAGACCAAAGTAAGGGAGAAAAAAAAATAAAGAAACAAAGTGTTCAAGGTTGACAATTCAAGAGCCCAAGAAACTTCACCTATCTAAAATCAATGTGATAAATTTAGAGAAAGTATTTTCACTTTACAAACAAGGCTTTACCAAGGGTCAATATCAAAGGGTAGCCTCACATAGTTAGGTGTATACACTCTTCACTAAAAGTGTTTAGGGTATGCAATATCACTCAAGTTTCCTTAGAAAATTTCCCTACCATAGGCTTGTGATACTTCTACATCTCCACCACTAATATAGCACTTGCAATCAAGAATCAAGAGGACTTTATTATGGATGTAATGTAAGATATGAGAGGGTAGTTTAGGAATGCATGTGAGAAATTAGGGTTTAGCACAAGAACTAGTCATTGCCAAAATGATGCTCTCCTAATATGCAATACATAACAAAATTCAAATAGATGACAATCTTTAAAAGTGCAAGTAGGAATGAAGATAGGGATGAGTCAGGCAATAATGTTGAACTAGCAACCTTTATTTCATAAGTTTCTTTTCCTTTTTTTCTTTTTCAACTTTCTTTCTCTTCGTTTTCTCTTTCTTTTCTTTTCTTTCTTTCTTTATTTTTTTTTTGAATTGCTCTAGCTCTTTAGAAATAGGAACCTTACCTTTTTGAATTGGGGAATAGTTTGATAAAGAAATGAATTGAATTATGAAAGATGAAAGATGGAAGATAATCACCATTTGAACCAAGCTATGTAAAAAATATATTAAGACCAATGTAACATGTATTCCATGGGAAATGGTGGGGTGAATTTTTTTTGAAAGATACATTTTTTTCAAAAGGCACAAAGGGGCTAACAAAGGATATATCATATAATGGTTGGCCATTTGGTCTTTGGCTATTTTTTCATGAATGCCATCTATTCTTTTCCATCAAACAAGTGCAAATAATGTGGTCTCAAATAAGAAGTGAAACAAGTTGTAGAGGGAAAATAAGCTAAGGGAACAATCACACAAGAGTGTTTAGCTCTTTCCAACAAAGGGTAATATGCTACTCTGATCCATTAAATCAAAGTAAAGGACAAGTTCATTTCACAACAATTCAATCTCCATAAATCATTACATATCAAACATCAAGGCTCCAAATCAAAGGCTTAATCATTGAACAATTCTAAACAAAACAAAATAAGCAAATTTTTTTTCAAAACATAAGAAGAACAAATCCTTTTGTTTCCACTCCCCCACACTTAAACAATTCATTGTCCTTAATGTATGCAAATACATATGATGTGAGAATAAAAATCAAGAATGAATGCATGAGCAAGCATGAATGAAGGATTTTTCTCAGTAGAACAAGAAAAACAAACAAACAAACAAACAAAACAACTAAGAAAAGAAAATAATTTTACTACTAGAGTGCCCTCCCCCACACTTGCAATTCATTCAATCATCAGACCAAGCGACTAATATTAAAGTAAAAAGCAAGTAAGGAGAGAGACGACCTAGTCAAGGAGGCTCATGGTTGTGATGTGGAGTGTCCAATTTGGCCTTCTTGAAAAGCTTGCACAAGTGGCCATTGATTTGGATCGTGGAACCTGCAGCTTCATTCAAATGTTGGAGAACACTAGATGAAAGCAATTTGGTCACCAAGTAAGGACCATCCCACTTTGACTTAAGCTTTGCAATCTTATGGATGTAACGGGTGTTGTATAAGAGGACATAGTCACTAACATGGAACTCCTTCTACAACACCATCTTGTCACGTATAGCCTTAGCTCTCTCTTTGTAAATCCATAAGGATTCATAAGCCTCTAATCAAAACTCTTCAAGCTCTTAGAGTTGAAGCTTCCTCTTCATGGTTGAATCCTCTAAGTCCAAGTTTAATTCCTTTATGGCCTAATAGGCTTTGTGCTCTATCTCAACCGAAAGGTGGCATGCTTTTCCATAGACCAATTTAAAGGGAGACATCCCTATAGGGGCCTTAAAGGCAATTCTGTAAGCCTAAAGAGCATCAACAAGGTGGAGAGACCAATCTTTTCTATTTGTGTGAACGACCTTGGCCAAAATATATTTGATTTCTCTATCAGAGACCTCAGCTTGCCTATTTATTTGTGAGTGGTAAGGTGTAGCAACCTTATAGTGAACTCCATACATCTTTAACAACAAATCCATCCACTAATTGCAAAAATAGGAACATTGATCACTTATCAATGCCTTAGGCACTCCAAACCTATAAAAGATATGAGACTTTAAAAACTTTATGACAACCTTTGAATCGCATGTTCTAGTAGCAATAGCTTCAATCTATTTAGAAACATAATCCACACAAAGCAAGATGCATTCAAAGCCAAAAGAGTTAGGGAAAGGTCCCATAAAATCAATTCCCCATACATCAAAGACTTCATAAAACAAATGGAATTTTATGGCATCTCATATCTCTTCCCCCAACTAGCATGTTGTTGACATTTCAAGTAAGACTTACATAAAGCATAAGAGTCTTTAAACAAAGTAGGCCAATAAAACCCACAATCTAAGACCTTCCTAGATGTCTCGTTAGCACTAAAATAACCCCCACACACATGCTCATGACACAATACAAGTATGGATTTTGCTTCATGTTCATCAATACATCTTCTAAACACACCATCATAGCAAATGCGCCCCAAGAATAGTGGATCCTAAATGTAATATCTAGATTCCCTCTTGATTTTTCTCTTTTTAAAACTGAGAGAAGCAAGGTGAAAAAGTACCACACTCAATGAAATTAGCAACATGTGCATACCATGGCATGTGAGTGGGTATAGCACTAAGGATCTCATTAGGAAATACATCATAAGGGTTAAGGTTAGAGTTTACCATGCTTTCTTCCAAATTAGGAAGTCTAGAAAGATAGTCAGCTACTTGATTAGTGGATCTACTTTAGTCCTTGATTTCAAGATCAAAATCTTGCATGAGAATAACCCACCTTATCAATCTTAGCTTTGAATATATCTTTTTTTAAAAAATACTTACCAGTAGCATGGTTAGTGAAAATAATAACCTTTGAATTCAACAAGTAGGATCTAAACTTATCTAATGCAAACACAATTACAAACAATTCCTTCTTAGTTGTAGTGTAGTGAATTTGTGTAGCATCTAAAATTCTAAAAGTATAGGAAATAGCATGAGACAATTTATCACATTTCTAGCCTAACATAGCTACCACAGCAAAATTAAATGCATCATAAGACAATTTAAAAAGGCAAATCCCAATTAGGTGCCCTTAGGATAGGAAGGGAAACAAGCATGCTCTTAAGAGTATCAAAGCTATTTTTGCATTTCTTATCAAACACAAAAGGCACATCTTTTTGTAACAACTTAGACATAAGTAGACCAATTTTGCTAAAGTCCTTAATGAACCTCCTATAAAAACTAGCATGACCCAAGAAAGATGTAATGACTTCTACTTTAGTTTTATCAACCTCAATTCCTTTGGATGAAATCAAGTGACCTAAAATAACACCCTTATCAACCATGAAATGACATTTTTCAAAATTCAACACAAATTTCTTTTCAATACATCTTTTCAAAACTTTGTCCAAAGAAGACAAATAAGCATCAAAAGAGTCACCATAAATAGTGAAATCATCCATAAACACTTCCAAACAATCATCCATCAAGAAAGATCTAGTATCTTTAACACAAGTGAGGTGAGGCAAAGATGTAATGACTTCTACCTTAGCTTTATCAACTTCAATTCCTTTGGATGAAATCAAGTGACCCAAAATAACACCCTTATCAACCATGAAATGGTATTTTTCAAAATTCAACACAAATTTCTTTTCAATACATCTTTTCAAAACTTTGTCTAAAGAAGACAAATAAGCATCAAAAGAGTCACTATAAATAGTGAAATCATCCATAAATACTTCCAAACAATCATCAATAAAATCATAAAAAATAAACATCATGCATCTTTGACAAGTACCAGGAGCATTACACAACTAAATGGCATTCTCCTATAAGCAAATGTGCTGAAGGGACAAGTGAATGTGGTCTTTTCTTGGTCATGTAGGGTATAGGTATTTGAAACTACCCACTAAACCCATCAAGGAAATAGTAGTGTGTCTTCCAAGCAAGCCTCTCAAGCATTTGGTTAATGAAAGGAAGTAGAAATTGATCCTTCCTAGTTACATCATTCAACTTCCTATAATCTATACACACTTTATGATTTTTGAGCCCTAGTAAGAACTAGTTGACCCTTCTCATTTGTTACAATAGTAATCCCTCCTTTCTTAAAAACAACTTGAGTTAGTAAAACCTACTCACTATCAACTATGGGGTAAATAATACTAGCACTTAATATTCTCACAACCTCTTTTTTCATAACATCTAAAATCAAAGGGTTAAGCCTCCTTTAGAGTTGCCTAATAGGTTTAACATTATCTTCCAAGAAAATTTTGTGTGTGCAAACATGTGGATCAATTCTAGGAATATCAGCCAATGACCAACCAATAGCAAGCATATTACATTTAAGCTCAAGTAAATCATGCTCTTCTTTTTCAGCAAGAGAGTTAGAAATGATAACAAGAAGTTTCTCACCCTCAAGAAGAAAATCATATTTTAAATTGCTTGGAAATGGCTTAAGCTTCAACATGGGAGGTTCAATGCTCAATGGCACTAACTTAGTGAGTTCCAAGCCTCTATGTATCTCGGCCACTATACCCTTTTTATAGGGTACAATTGAGTTTGCTTTATTTGTAAGATTCTTTAACTTGGCCTTTCCTTCTTTATCTTTATCCTCAAGCAAGGTCAAAGTAGCTATGGCCTTTTTCTTCAAGTGTGCATAATCAACGTCTAATAACTTGGAAAGGAAAGCCACATCGAGTTTAAGTAGAGGTTAACTATGTAATTTGGTCATAGACTTTTCACCTACATGAGAACAAGAAACAATACCTCTTTCAAGGCCAAATGAGTCAAGAATAACACCCATATCAATGTCACCAAAAGAGAAACAATCAAACTTCTCACAAGAGGAACAAGTATACCCATCAATGCAAGAACAAGGTAATAAAAGAGATGCAAGAGGATAAGAGTTAAGAGGCAAAGAATTTTTTAAATTAACATTTAAAGTATCTTCAATAACAATTTCAATAGCACTCACACCCAAGAGGGATTAATCCTCATAAGGATGCTTCATAGCCTCATAAGTATTAAAAGTAATAGAATCCTTACTATACCTTAAGGTAAGTTTACCTTGTTCCATATCAATCAAAGTAGGTAGTCCTCATAAAAGGTCTACCAAGTATCAAAATATTCTCCCTATTACTCTCTTAAGACATGTCAAGCACATAGAAATCAGCAGGGAAAGGCATATTTCCAACACCAATGAAAACATCCTCAACTTTTCCATACGGGTGCCTTAGTATCCTATCAGCTAATTGGCAAATCATTTTTATAGAGTACATGCAATTTAAACTAAAGGCTTTATAAATGGATAAAGACATTACATTAATAGTAGCACCCAAGTTAATCAATGCATGTGAAAATTGTAATTCACCAATTTTGCAAGGAATTGTAAATGACCCCAAAAAATTTAATTATGGTACTAATGGAAGAAAAAATTTGCACCATAGCATTTGGAGTAAATTTCCTTTTATTAGTACAATAATCTTTCAAAAACTTATCATATTTAGGGAAATTTTTCACCAAATCAAGTAAAGGTACATTCACATGAACTTAATTAAAGAGCTCATATACCTCACTATCCTATCCCTTCTCTTTCCTTGAAATTCTCATTGCTTGACGGAAAGGCAATCTCTTCATCAACTCAAGGGCCGATCTCTCCTCTCCCTCCTTGTCCTCTATCTTCTTCTTTAAAGCTTTCTCCTTATTTAATACCATCTCATTGCTTGGTTTATCCACTTTGGCCAAATAGGGATGCTTCTCTTTCTTTGTTAGAGGTGGCTCACAAACAATTTCTTAAATGGTCTTATCATCCTTACAACAAGAGGGCACACCATTAGTAACAAAAGGAGTAGGGTTAGAAGTTTTACCATGAGGCTCAACCTCTTAAAGCATAGGTTTGGCCTCCTCCTCTTCTTGGCCTTGGTTGGTGATTCTCCCACTTCCTTACCACTTCTCAAAGTGATGTCGCTCACGTTGGCCTTAAGGTTGACCACTATATTTCTAAGAAAAGTGGGCACTTGTGCTTGTGACACACTCAAATGATTGGTTATGGAACTCATTTGTAAAGCAAGTACATCAAATTTAGAATTAAGAGAGGCCTCCTAATTGCTTAATTTCCATGCTCATCAAACACACCTTTGTACAACTTATTCATCTCAAACATTTTCTTGCTCAACAAGTTAAACTTATTAGAAGAAGTATAAGAATTTGATTCAATTGGAATAACTTGATTACTAAGAAAAGAAGTAGGTACAAGTGCATTACCCCCTTGACCAAAACTAGAGCTTGGTCCTCCTTGAACATGGTTGGTTCAGCCTTAGCCTCCTTGGTACCCTCCCCTTGGAATTTCCTCTTGTAATGAAGTATCCTTGTTAGCATAGGAAAGATTAGGGTAGTTCTTCCATGAAGGGTTATAGGTGTTGGAGTACATCCCTCCTCCTTGACCTCCTCTCCCTTGACCAAATTGTTGCCTTCCATACATAGCATTCACTTGCTCAACTTGATGTGGACAATTGATATCTACATGCATAGGTGAGTCACATATAGGACAAGAGTAACGTATAAGAGCATTGGACATACTTACATTACTTACATGTGAGGAACCTTAGGGTGGAAAAGGCATGGAAACTTGAGAAAATTTGGCCATATTACCTTGGCCGAATGTACCTTGTGAATTAGAAAGCATCTTACCTATCTTCAACGCAAGCAATTCAAGTTGATTATCATTTAAACCCATATTCATGGAAGACACTTCTACTTTATCCCTAATAGAGTATTGACCTCCACTTGTAGTCATCTTTTCTGGCAGCTCTCAAGCTTTCAAGGCACTAAGGTTAATAAGGGAACCACCACTAATAGCATCAATGTTCACTTTATCTCTAGGAATCAAACCATCATAGAAGTATTGGATTAGTTTCTCACTTGTAATTTGATGGTGAGGGCATTTAGCTAAAAGACTTTGGAACCTAGTCCAATACTTATACAATGTTTCATCCTCACTTTGCATAACACTATAGATTTGTTTCTTGAGATTTGAAAATTTAAAGTTGGGAAACAATTTCTCAAGAAACAATCTTCTCAAATCAGCCTACTTGTGAACCCGAATGTAAGAGGGGTAGTTAAAGTACCACTCTTTGGCAATACCTTCTAAAGTGAATATAAAAGCCTTAGCTTGGACCTTATCTACCCTAATATGTGGGGGTTTCAAGTTTTTGCACACAAGGAAGAAATTATAGAGGAACCTATAGCAATCCTCACTAGGGAGCCCATGGAACTTATGAAGAGCATTAGTGAGGAGTGTTTTAACTCAAAGTCTACTCCATTTAGAGCCATATACAAACTATAGGGATTTTCATCCTAAGTAGGTTGGGTAACTTGCCTAATGGACTTCTCCTCTTGGTTGTTCCTTGGATGCTCATGCCCATTATTTACTATATTCTCTTGGATCCTATCACCATTTCCCCTACCCTTATGCACATGATTATGCTTTTCATGCTCATATAAATCCTCTACTTCTACTCTCTCCATGACTTTGCCAATTACACTATGATTTACTAGATGCAATTATGACTTCTTAAGTTGTCTAAGGGTATGCTTAATCTCTAGATATAAGGCTACTAAATTAGATGAATTACTTCTGGTCATGCACCAAATAGAAGGCCCAAATCAAGGAAAACACACAAGAAAAACAAATCAATGACTCTTGAACACTTGAAAATTGGCCTTATTTTGAGTCCAGCAGATTTTATGACCTCCTTGGGGCACTCCACTCATCCAATCAACCCATAAATTTATAGAAAAACAAGAGAAATATAGGCCTAAAACATATTAAAATATCTTAATTTTTATCCGGACAGAAATTTCCCACTAATTCTCCAAATTTGGGCTACAACACTTTGGAAACAGAATTTCTTCCAAAGTGACCCAACAAGTTTCTACCTCAAATTCAAAAATATTAAAACCCTGAAATGAAAAACGCTAAACATAAACATTAGATTTAAGATAACAAAAGGAAAAATGAGCCAAGAATTAGTCAATTTGGACAATCATAGCTAGATATATATAAAAAAAGGGTAGCCTCAGTGCTCTAGATTTCTCCAGAACAAGCAGTCAGACTTTGCTTGCTTCACAAATTTGCACAGGGCAGCACACAAGCCTAAAAATCACAAAATTTGGTATGAATCAAATCAGGATATAAATTCTGTAGACCACCAAATATGAGAATTTTTTGCCTACAGAGTAGTTCTGGAAGAATTTTTGAAATTCACCAAGAGAGCTGGAACAGTAGTGAAAACTCAATTGTTTTTTGTACTCTTTTGAAATCAAAGCTCACACCAACACACGAAAATCACAAAAAAATCAAAAACACAAAAAATAATAAAAAATAAAAATACAAACACTAATTCACCAAATTAATCAAAGCTATGCCTCCCCAGCAATGGTGCTAAAATTTGGGAAGAGTTTGTTATTAACTCCCAAAATAATACAAAGTTTCACATTCTATAGATAATGGTCAACTTAGTTTGATTCTCTTGAGGAGGTTTACTATGATTAATTAGAGCTAACCAATGTTAATTAAACTACTCAAAGGATTGATTGATTTTGATTTGATTTTTTAAAAATTAAAAAGAAAGCTTTAAAACTAGATTAAAGTGTCTTTGGTGATTTCTTATGGAATGGTAGGATCTTAGAGTTGGAGAAGTGATTGAGTCATTAGCTTAAAAATTAATTAAGTTGGCTTTAGATTACTTTACCCTCTTGGCCTAAAATGAAAAAAATTAGGAAAATTATCTCTAGCCTCTTAACCTTCCTAACAACCTCCCTAAGTCTTAGATTAAGGTCCTTAGTTCAATTCATTAGGTTAGTTTTAAGCATTGAACAAGTGTGATGTGAATTATGCATATGTGATTCAATCCTTCCCAAAAGGCATGTAAACTCCCAAGATTATGGTGAGAAAACAAGAAATCAAGCATCAACCACTCAAGATAATGATGTAGAAAATGCGAGATGAGACACTAATGGAAATCTCAAGATTATGATAGCATCCACTAATGTAAGGAAGTACCAAATACAAAAGTATAATCAAATCATCAAGTTCTCAACAATAAACACAAATGAACTAAGATTATGACTCAAATACATGATGAAATAATCCTAAATTATGGCCTTATAATATCAAGACATTGAAGAAAACTAGAGTAGAGTAATTAAAAACTGAAGAGATGTTGAGTGTTCGGTCTCATTGTCTTCCTCCTCCTCTAAGATCCACAAGCCCCTTAGCCTTCAAACTCTATGGAAGACCTCTTCTTCATGCCTTAGCCAAAATGAAACTCACCTACTATTGGAGATGAAAACTTTGGATGGATGAATGGATGGAGACTAGGGTTGTGTGTGTGTGTGAGTGTATTTTTGGTGTAATGTAGGTGGTGGATGAAATTTGTGAAGAGAGATGGAAGAGAAGAGATGAGAGAATGAGAGAAATGAGTGGATGAGTGAATGGATGATGGCTTGGACGAAATTACACCTTTCTTGAATGAGTATAGATGATTGTGTGATTGATGAGTGATGTGTGTGTGAGTTAGACAAAATTAAGTATGTAGATCAAGCCTAGATTTGGACACAAAGAGGGTTAGGTTAAGATTAGAAGGGAGGCATATGAGCTGATTTCAAGGTAATTTTGTTGGCTACAAATCTGACTTCTAAATCACAAAGTCAAGATAAGGATTAATTTGGAGATTTGAGTGATGCGGTGCCATTTGGTTGTCATTTTGAATTTAAATTTTACAGCTCCTCTCCTCTTCTTACAAGGCCTTGAAATTCTAACTCAAGGCCAAAAGCCTTCCTTTCTCCTTTAGCCCGATAGACACAAGTCCAAGTGCACTTGTTTACCTAAGTCACAAAATAACATTTGATTTAATCCAATAATATATGTGTGACAAAATAAATTATATTTTTTCACAAGGACTTAATTATTTAAATGGGGAAATATTTATAAATGAAATTCAAGGGCAATGCCACGTGAGAACCACAATGTAAACACTTGCATATGCAAAGATCAAACTAGGTCAACCAAGTCAACAATCCTAAAGTGTGACTTTTGTGCAATATCTCCCAAACCAAAATGAATTTTTGAAAACCAATTAGGCCATGATGACTCTAGGCAAAAATGACATTTTGTGTAATAAAAAACCTAATTTTCCATAAAAAGTGAAAATTTAGACCAAAATAATCCTAGTGCACAAATTCACCCTTTAGGTTATTTTATCACTTTTAACACCCACATAGTTAAGGAATATATCAAGCAAAATAGGTCTTGAATGTATGGATAAAGTATGTAAATAATGTGTTTAATCACTTGTTATTCCACATTTGTCATTTATATAATCCCTAGCCAATAGCTTCACATACTCTCCACTATTATAAATATATATTCACACACAACACAATCCTAGCCCATGTATCATAATTCACCACATATCACATATATTGGGCCAAGACATAAATTTGCTACATTTCACGCATCAAAATCATGCAAATGCATCCTATGGTAACTTAGATCATTTACAATTTTATAACAAAACAAATTCATTACACACTCTTTAATTGCATGGTAGTAATATCACTATGCCTATCCTGAGTCTTTCCCCTTGTCTTGCTCACAATATGGACCTATAAAAATATAACCATGAAGTGAGATAATAATCTCAGTAATAGAAAAATTCACTAAAGACTCATTAACATGAGCACACCTTCAGTGATAGAATCACCCAATCAAAGGTGTTATGCCTAACTTACGAACTATGGTTCCCCCTATCATACAAGATCAGGGCGTCATTAATCCAACACTGCATTGTACATATGCTAGGGAGTACAAATCTCCAATACCGTAGGCCACATGGGCACTAAGGAGATAATCTCCAACATCGTATCTCACTAGGCACTAAGGATATGAAATTCTTCAACACCACACCTTGTCAAGTACTAAAGAGAGTAAATGCCATATAGACTTCCACTACTCCTTTCTATTGGTGAACTCCTACCCCTTAAATGATCATGATCTCATTCTTCATATACAAACCACTTGTCTGTATCTACCTCTCTCTCTCACACACACATCCATATACATATACTTTTAAAAATTCATTTCTTTAAGACCATTTTGCATGCATAATATACTCATTTCACAAACATGCACAGTTTCAAAACACAAGAGATAATATTACATATCTACTCACAAGCACTTAAGCAATTTAATCCAATAGAGCGAATTATTCAGTTATCACAACCCTTCTATCACAAGAAAGACTACCCTTAGATTCCTCAATAATTTAATGTCCCCATACACTTCTTCTACCTCCAAGCATACTCGTAATATGATAATCTACACAACTTAACACTTATTAGTCGGTTACTAGATTGATCACAAGTACTAACTATCACAACTGATCATATCTAACCTTTCATTTCCATGCAATTAGCTATTCGAGGCCTTTAATTACCCTCTTTAACCTTCCTATCACTTTGACACATCTCGGTACAATTCATACAAATTTCCACCCCTTTTTCACTTGGTAATTTAGGGCTATTCCAAGCTTTTTGCTTCAAAACTTTATCAAACTCCCTAACCAATCAAAAAACCTTGGTTCAATTCCTGAGAATATTTTTACTACTAAAGGATAAGAAATAAACTTCTTAAAACTTTCCAATTCAATTTCTCTATTACTTAAATTAAGAGAAATTAGGTAGAATCTGAGCATAGGCTAGTATGAAACTTACCCAGCGAGCGACTAATTGAAAAATTCTCTTAGGGCTCAAAAATTCAATACCCTAACAAAGAGAACTCTCTTCCTCCTCTCCTTATGCCCCTTCTCTCTTTTTTCCTCTTGAACCATGAGTTGTTCCATGTCCTTAAAAGTCATATTTCTGTACTATGTGCCATGACATATGCTGCATATGTCGTGGCATATGGCACAGTGAGGGAAACTCTCACCATGCTTGTATGTTTCACTCCCTAATGCCATACTTCCACTCTATCCTATTCATTCAACATCCTAATGAGTTAAAATTCAAAATTACCATTTAAAATCCTAATCACTTACTAATTTACTAATTTACCCATAATTAGCAATTAGTTTTAGAATTAAAAATTTAGGATGCTACATTGTATACACTATTATCTCTTCTTTAACCTCTATGAGGTCCTGGTACCACAATCTATAGTTATAAATACTATATGTTAATTTCTCAGCTTAACATGTATACTTTTTAGTTAAATTAAACTCAATTTCACCACTCACACCCTATAATCTTACAAGTGGAGCTAGTCGAAGCTACAACTAGCCCACACCATTACTTTTAATACCTTCTTATCAAAATCACAACAAAAACCACCTTTACCAATTCCAAAACACTTAATTCCAACTACGGCTCATTTGAATTCTCCCTTCTCACCACCACCCTCCATGAAACCACTTACCTCAAACTCAAGGAACTTAGATCAAGCTATTAGAATCACAAGCAAAACTTGAAGCATGGATCCTTAGCTCTTTTAATACATATCAAACTTCTTACTCTAACCTCTCAAGAAGCAAGGTGTAGGAGTAGAGAAGATAAATGAGAAACTTACCAAATTATGTTATGGTCTAAATCCACTTTCAAGATCACCTTAAGTCTCACCTAACACAGCTCCCTTCTTCTTTATTGTGTTCTTAAAAAAACAAATTTTTGTATATTTAACAAAGTTGATTCATGACTTATTTAAATAGATAAATAGCCACGTGCGGTGATGTAGCATGCACATTTTGCAGCATGTGGCACAATGAGAAAACTCTCACTTGTCTCATGTCATTTTATCCCAATCAGATCCAAACTCCATCCTAACCTAACCTTAGAGCTATCCAATGGTCCGAAACACCCATTAACAATTTGAAAACATGATTAATTAAATTAATCTACTTATTTAATAATTCTACCCTTAGTTAGTAATTAAATACTTTCTCTCTATTTGAAACTTAAGATCTTATAACAAGCTCTAGCAGAGCCAAATTTGTTCTCCCTTGGACTCCCTTTCTTTCCCCTATTTTTCTTAACTTTTCATGAATTTGATATAAAAGGTTGTGTGACACTTGCCACAACACATTACGCCATTTGCCATAATGGATGAAATACTGAGGCCAAAATGGATTTTGGTCCAATGCCCCCTTAGGCCCAATCGAGCACAAGGGCCCTTAGGGTCCATAGGGTCCAAAAGTCATCCTAAAACTGCTCTATACTCGGGTAAATTACTAATTTATCCTTGAATGTGTTAATTAATCTTATGTTAAATTTTTTATAACTTAAAAATTAATTACATAACTTTATAACTCAGAGTCTATATAATTAGGTTATGTTTTCTAAATAATTTTCAAACATATGAATAAGGAATTAATAAAAATGAAAACATTATATTAAATCAATTTTTCTTTTTTCTTTTTTACCAAAAGAATTGAATCAAATTTTGTATTAATTTTAAATTTTTTCTTTTGGAAAAATTAATTATTCATTAGTTATTTTAATTTTCACATATTTAATTAAACAAACAATAAGGACTTAATTAAAACAAATTAAAGTATATGAATCTCATTCAAAATTGAAAAAAAAAAACTATAAGGACTTGCATATTTTTTTTCTTAAGTTTTTGGAAAAAAACTTAATTAAAGTAATGCTCATCTTCTCTTTAATGCAAGTCAAACTATCAATTTATTCTCATTTTTTTCTGCAAAATTACTCCATTTTTGAACTACTTCAAATAAATTACTTAACTCTATCATCATCATCATCATCTATAATATTTTGCAAAAATATATTTAGGTACCCTATTGTGGCCAAAAAAAAAATTTCATATAACACAAATAAATATCATTAGTTTTCATTTTGTTATGCCTAATTTTTAATAAACCTTGTGATGTACTGTTTAATTGAGCTGTGACTGTAATTCTCTTTATTGTATATATATAATACCTTCTGTTAAAATGTAATTTAATATTCATTGAAATAATTATATAACATCTAATATTACGGAATCAAATTTAAGTAGTTAGGTCTAACTAAATTAACGTGACTTTTTATATCTACAAAATTTGAATCCTCAACTTTTAAGTTCCTTTTGCTTGATCTAACTATATATTAATTGTTGATTTCTTTTTATTTTTTTTATTTTAAGAGGCGTTATTTTTATTTCCACAGCTGAAGGAAAAAAAAACATATATTGTGGACTCTCCACAATTTAGTGAACTCGAAAGCTTCCAAGAGATTAAAGAGGAACTTCAATATAAAGGACTTGCTTCACTCGGGGAAAAAATAAAAAATAAAAACTCTCCATTTTTTTAACTTAAAGGAGTAGGCACTAACAGCTCCAGCATAACATCCTAAACATCAATCTAGGAAACTAGTTTCTAATTAGGGCTAAATTAGTAAGTCATGGATTGATTATAGTTTCATATAATGACTTGATGCTTGGTATTGTTTCACTGGCATGTTAATAGGATCGATTAGTGAGATGGCTATCTAGAATGAAACGCACAAGCAACAATAGGATTTGTCTCACTGTGCCACAAGCTGTGGCATGTGCTGTAGCATATGGCACAGAATTTAGATAAAGCTAAATTAATTAACTTGTGAGGCAGGGAGAGAGGGAAGAAAAAACACATGGGAAAGGGAAGGAAGAAGTCAGCTATATTCTAATGATAAAGAAGAGCACACGAGGCATTTGAGGACTATACTAAGAATTCTAAGAGATAACCATTTGAATGCCAAGCTAAGTAAATGTGAATTTTGGCAACGAGAGGTTCGATTTCTCAGACATGTGGTGTTAATGGAAGGTACCTCAATAGATTCACATAAAGTGGACACAATGTCACAGTAGGAACGACTGAGTTCAGTAACTGAGGTGCAAAGTTTTCTAGGATTGGCTATTCCTTTAGTTTAATTAACAAGGAAAGATTAGCCTTTCATTAGGATGAAAAGTATGAAGCAGCTTTTGTAAAGCTTAAAGAGAAGTTAACCTCGACATTGATATTAATTATTCCTAATCTATGGTTGCCTTATTAGGTTTACACAGATACTAACTAAAAGGTTTAGGGTGCATGCTAATGCAAAGAGATCGAGTGGTAGCTTATGCATTTAGACAGCTACGGCCTTATGAGGAGAGTTATCTGATGCATGACCTAGAGTTAGTAGCTATGTTATTTGCTCTCAAGATTTAGTGACATTATCCCTATGGTGTGGAGTTTAATGTGTGTAGTGATCACAAGAGTTTAAAATATCTTGTAGATTAGAAAGAGCTCAACATGTGTCAGAGGTGATACATGGAGTTCTTGAAGGATTGTAATTTTGAATGTAAATATCATCTAGAAAAGCCAATGTAGTAGCAGACTCTTTGAGTCAGAAGTCACTACATATGGCTGGCTTGATGGTCAGGGAGCATCAATTGATGTTGTCTTTACCGGAAATGTAGCTTAGGGCATTAGATTATTCTTTGAATGTAGAAACTCTATGGTGATTTCTAATGAGTTTTGGTTAGAGATATGAGAAGCACAGTTGAAGGACAAGTTCCTTTTAAGTACCCAAGAAGATATTGAAGAGAGTCATACTACTCTTTTTTGTTTGGTAATGATGGATTCATCTTGTATAAGGATAGAATTTGTGTGCTTGTGGATGAAGGAATCAGGAAGAGGCTCTTAGAAGATGCTCACCGGAGTAAATATGTACTGTTCCTGGTATGACCAAGATGTATCATGATATGAAGAAGCATTGGTAGTGGCAAGGCATGAAGCGAGATGTTACCAAGTTTGTAAACTAATGTCTCACATGTTAGAAGGTGAAGATTGAGCATCAAAAACTGAATGGGATGCTCCAACTTTGGAAATTCCTTAATGGAAGTGGGACAACATATCGTTAGACTTTGTGTCTATGTTATTGAGGACTCAATCTAAATATGGCTTTGTGTGGGTAATTGTGTATCGATTGATAAAATTGGCATACTTTTTGCTAATGAAGACCACGTATGATATGGGAAAATATGCCAAAGTGTATATGAAAGAGATTGTGAGATTGCATCATGTTTTAAGGATATTGTTTTAAATTGGGATCCCATATTTACTTCAAGCTTTTAGAGATGCTACAAAGAGTTATAGGTACCAAATTGAGATTTAGTACTTCATATCACCCACAAACTGATGGGCAAACTAAGCATATGGTACAGACTCTAAAAGATATGCTCCGATCATGTGCCCTTAAGTGGAAAGGTGGTTGGGACAACCATTTACCATTGGCTGAATTCACCTATAAAACAGTTTCTATTCAAATATCCAAATACCACTGTACAGGCATTATATAGGTGAAAGTATATATCTCCCCTATATTAGGTTGAGTTGAGTGAGAAAAGTGTGATTGGTTCGGACATTATGGATCAGACCATAGGAAGATAAGAGTTTTTTCACAAACACTTCTTAATACCTAAAGCCATAAGAAGAGTTATGTTGATAGGCAATGTTAACCATTTAAGTTTGAGGTCAAGGACCATGTGTTCTCAGGGTGCCTCAACTGACTAGTATTGGTCAGTCTATATTGGCTAAGAGATTGTCACCTTATTATATAGGACCATATCAGATTCTAAGCAAAGTGGGCCTTGCAACGTATCAAATCGCTTTGCCTCTGTAGTTGTCTAGAGTATATGATGTGTTCCACATGTCACAATTAAAAAGTACCTTTAAATCCAATGTATGTGATTGAGCCTAAGGAAGTGGAGCTTCAAGAGAATTTCATGTATTAGATTAAGCCAAATCAGATACTTGATATCAAGAAGAAGCAATGGCAAAACAAGACTATCTGATTGTAAAAGTGTTTTGATAAGGGATCGCTCCTGGTGATGTGACATGGGAGATAGAGAAAAGTATAAGGGAGCAATATCCCATTTGTTCCCATGAGGTAAATTAATAGTTGTGTTTGAATTATGGGGCAAATTCCTTTACAAGAGGGGAGAACTATAACATCCTAAACTTCAATCCAGGAAACTAGTTGCTAATTAGGATAAATTAGTAATTAGTGGATTAATTATGGTTCATATAGTGAATTGATGGTTGGTGTTGTTTAATTGTATGTTAATAGGATCAATTACCAAGACAACTATTTAGAAAATAAAATACACGAGCAACAAGTGGATTTGTCTTACTATACATAAGCCACGGCGTGTACTGCATGGGCCACAGTGCATGGCACAAAATTTGGATAAAGCTATATGAATCAGCTCGTGAGGCAAAGGAGAGAAGGAAGAAAAATGAGTCAAAATGGAGAGAAGAAGCCAACTTTGCTAAGGCATCGATTTGTAGGAGCCTGGAAGTTTTCTCTAACTAATGACCTTCTTAGTAAGTCTTGTACCACCCTGTACTGCTTTTCTACCCTAATATTTTTTAGTTTGGTTGATAAGGAAATTGAATCAAGGAGTTTTTAAGGGTTGAAATCTAAGAGAAAGGTTTAAAAAGGGCTCATGGGTGTGAAACTAAGGTTTTATGGATGGTCTAAGGTTTAGTGATTGAGCCTTAGAGCTATAAGCTCAAATTGGCCTAAATGATTAGGTTGAGAAAGGTGACAATTCTAAATCAAAGGTTAGGAGGGTTTTGGTCAATTGGAATACCTTAGGGGAAGTAATTATGAGGAACAGGCTAAGTGAACTTAAAGGATGATGACAAAGTTGTTTAATGTGCCAAAAGTTTGGTCTAACCAAATTGGTACCTTGTGTTGATTATTGAGGATTGATAGAAGATGTCTCATTGTGTAGATTAAGCACTTGAGAAGTTGCTTATAGAATCTAACACCTCTAGATTAAGGAAGTAAAAACAGTAACCCTTGGTAATAAGGATAAAAGGTAGCTAAAGTAACCCTTTTGTCTATTAGTCTGTGAAATGATTTACAAGTATTTTGTATTAACTATATGCATTCTATTTTATAAAATGATAGAGTAGCAAGTTTATGAAAAATGATACATGTGTGTGTGAGTAATTCTTGAAATGTTTGTGAGACATATATGCATTTACATCCATGAATGTACCCAAAACTAGGATAAGGGGTCGCGGCCCTACTCCATTAAGGCTAGGAAATCCTTGATGTCCAGAGTGTTGATTATGGTCTGCTAGTGAAGACTCAGGAATGCATCCATGAGTGTACCTAGACTAGGGTAGGGGGTTATGGCCCTACTCTATGTAAGGATAAGAAGTCTTAGTAGTACAAGTATAGATTTTTATCTGCTAATGAGGATACAAGAGAAGCATACCACCCATCCTTGATACCCTGGTCTGACGCAGTAGTTGGTGGGCCTTATTTCGAGTAAAAGCTAAGAAGTCTTGGTTTGAGCGTTGAGTATAACATCCTAACTTTCTAATCATGAAACTAATTTCTATTTGAGGATGAATTAGTAATTAGTGAGTGATTAGGATTTTGAATGAAGGTTTGGTGTTTGGACTCTTTGGAGTGTTGAATGAGCAAATATGGGAGGAAAGACAATGTTTTCAAATGAAGCGTGTGCATTCGATGAGGATTTTCCTACTATCCCACACGCTATGGCTCAAGCTGCATACACTGCGGTGCATGACATAGAAATTAGCTAATAAAGACGTGGTCAGCTGGCGAAAATATAGAGAAAAGGAAGAGAAACCCGGAAAAAGAGGAAGAAGAGAGCAAGTTCTGTTAGGACAAGAAGATTTATGGCCTTAGAGATATTTTCGATTAATTGCTTATCAAATATGTTTCATACCACCTGTAGCTTCAATTTTATACTAATTTCTCTTAGTTTAAGTTACAGAGAAATTGAATTGGGAAATTTTAAAGGGATTGTTTCTTACCCGTTTGTAATAAAAGGTTACTAGGAATCAAATTGGAGTTTTATGACTAGTTTGGGATTAAAGATAAAGCTTTAAAGCTGTAAGCTAAATTAACCCTCAAAAAGAGGGAAACAAGAATGAAGTTGTGAAAGAGGTGAATTGGGATCAATAGATGTGATAGAAAGTGGAGAATGAGTAGTTATGAGCCTAACTTGCCTAAGTGGAAGATAATGAATGGCTAAATATGTTTTGAGAAATAATTAGTTCTTAGGGTCCAATTATGACATTTACACGTGCAAGTTGAGAAAGTAACCGTGTAGAGAAGCCTTAGTGTTGCGAAAATCCACCGATAACCTTTCTTGTGACAAAAGGGTTGAGGTCACTGAATAACTTTCTCTCTGTGATTATCTATTGTAACTATCTAGAAGTATGAATATTATTGCATGAAATTGTTTTAGAATGTGAATGTTTGAAAAGGCATGATTGATGCATTTGAAGGGTTTTAAAGGAAATGAGTTTATGAAATATACGATTATGTGGTTATATATATGTATGGATTTGTACACAAAAAAGTGATTTATATGTGGGCATGATCATAAGGAGGGTGGAAGTTCACCCATAGGGAGAAATAGTAAAAGTCCATATGGCATATTCTTCTAAGTGCTTGACGAGGTGTGGCATTAGAGAATTTCATCTTCTTAGTACCTATTAAGGTGCAATGTTGAAGATTATCTCCTTAGTGCTCATGTAGGGTATAGTATTAGGTTTGAGTTCCCTAGCATCTGTGTGATATAGTGTTGGAGTAACAACACCCCGATCATTGTATGATAGGGGAAAACCATAGTTCGAAAATGGGATAGAACACTTTTAGCTGGATAATTCTACCTCTTAGGTAAATGAGTATGTATTGGCTTATGGTTTTAGTCGGGGCGATTCAAAGGTTCGGATGATAGTGATCATGCTAATAGTGGTAATGATTGTTATGAAAAAGGTTTCATGAAGTGAAACTTATAATATATACTATGTTTGACTATATTTTATGCTATACTTGCTTATAGTTACCTGTGGCAGTCAGTCATAGAGAGTTATTCTGTTACTGAGATAATTATCTCACCTCGTGGTTACATTTTTATAGGTCAAGTAGTGAACTAGGGAAAGGGAACGATTCTGGATTGGCATAATGAGGTTATTGTTGTGTGATCTTGAAGGTTATGTAATGAATATGTTTTTTGATCAATTGCAAATGAAAAGTTGCCATAGGTTGACATATGCATGTTTTAAATCATGACATGTAGTGATTTTGTATATGTTAGCCTTGTATTTTTGAAAATGTGATATAGTATTGAATTATGTGATATGGGCTAAGATTTAGTTGAGGATGTATTGTGATTAAATAAGTAGTAATCATGTGGTGAAATGTGTTAGTTGGTGAAACTTAGCCCATTTATGGGAAAAAGTGGTGAAATGTAATTGGCGGGCTAAGATTGCTTTATGTTTATGTGTGAAAAGGTTGGTAATGAAGATCTTGTAGTAAAGGTTGTAAAATGGATAGCCAATTGGGTGCTTTATGTAAAGTTGTGAAAACCCCCTTTATTGTGTAAATGGGTGATTGAATAGCCAAAGTTGATAATGTGTATATATGATGTGAATATGGTCAATCAGGTGTGAATGGTCCTTTTGGACTTGGTTTTAATCCCAAAATAGCTTAATGAGAAAAATGTGTGATTTGAATACTTTAGTGCATGAAATATTTCAAAAAAAGTGACTTTTTGCACCTGAATGTCTAAATTTAAATCGGACCGTTGGATCACATCCAAACTTCTCTCATTAGCTAGCTTATAAAATAAGCTTCTTATAGGCACTTGAATCACTCCAATTGGACTTAATATGTGAAAACGACGCACACTGGAAGTTCACCTCAATGAACTGTCATATAATAGTAAAATTCTATCATATGCATCACGACGCACGATGCAGCAAGCCATGACACATGACATAAAGTGGTGGCCCATGGGTTTGTGCCACATGCCATGGTGCATGTAGTGCACATTACGATGAATGTCCCTTTTTTGATCTTGTTTGATTGATTTCAAATCATGTATTGAGAGTGATGAATATAAGGATCTGTCTTCCATTATGCAATGTTTTGTGTGCTTAATTTCAAATAGTTTTTAACAAAGAAGTCTTAGGTGTCAAAGCATTTTCAAATAAGTATTCTTTGAGTATAATTTGATAGTTTGGATATAGTGATTAAGTTAACCCCTCTTTATACTAAATATGTGGCAAGAGTACCATTTGTTATGAGGAGAGGTGACATTGAGCTTGCTCTACTAGTGGGAACTGGGAGCGCATAAGTGTAGTAGATGATTGAGCATGACATTGTGTGTGTATATAGATATATCTATGTTGCTTTTTATGGAAATTGATGTTACTCGATCTCTTGTATTTGATTTTACTTGCTAATCAATATTTAGGGTTTATCCAAGTTACTGGGATGCATGTCGCACTCTGTTACCTTTTATGTACTATGAAGAAAGTACTAGATGACCGAGAAAGGAAGTGATGAAAGAGTAGCTTCACTTTTGATAGTGGTATAAAACTACCTTGTTGTGTAATGGAAGTATATAACTATATATAAGGGTTTAAGTTGCCAACTAGGATGCATATACTTGTGTTTATGAATGTTGGGTAACTTACTTGTATAACCTACATTGCATCTTGCTAAGATGCTATTCAAACAAGTATATAAATTGAAGTATGACTTATTCTATTAATGATATTTGTGAATTATGGTGTGAGAATGTGTATTAGTGTGAAACTTGACAAAATAGTGAGGCATGGCCTATTTGTACAAGTTAAGTATATTGTGAATCTTGACTATAGGGTGAGGCAGAGCCCCATATGTGTAAGTCAGAGGTGTAAAATGGAGCAAGTGTTGTTATATATGTGATGTTGTGTGATACCTTATATATGAGAGGTCAAAATGTACTTGAGGTGTATTGTATGTGATATGATGTGTCAATCTATACTTGGTTCTTTTAGATTTAGTTCAAGGCCCAAAATGGTCTAATGAGGCAAGAGATGGAAATTGAACACTTAGGTGCCTAGTTTTGAAATGAAAGCCAACTTTTTGAACCTAGGTGTCCAATTTATGATCAAACAGTTGAAATGTGTCCAAACTTGTCTCATTAGATAGTTGATGTTACAAGATTCCTGTGGTGCTTGAATCACTCCTATCGAACATTAGGCATGAAAATGGCACGTGGCAGAACTTTATATTACAAATCTATCCTGAAGCAGATTTTGATACTTGCGACGCAGTGCATGATGACAAATGTCGCAACTCATGGCCTGTTTTGAGAAAATATTTGTGTGTTTTTCTAATGCGTAG
>NW_026556652.1:0-33320 GCF_029017545.1 Prosopis cineraria
GTTTGATTTGAGCTTCGTCCTGGTTTTCTTCTTCGTTCTTCATTCTTTTCTTTCCATTCGAACCCTGTTTTTGAGATCTGTGGTTGTTCTATTTTTTTTCATCCCGTCAGATGCGTGGCTTTGTTCTTTGTTCTAGTTGTTTTTTTCTTTTTTCATTCATCATTCTTCGTTAACCGAAAGGAATTCTTAGCCTCTTGCTCATAGTTTTTCTGAGCTTTGTTTATCAAAGAATAAAAATTGCTAGTTTTGATTTCTCACATGAAATTCAATTTTTAGAATATTTTTTAGCTAGTTTATGATCTTCTAAGCTCTTTTTACTTACTATTTTTTGGCTAATTTATGATTGATTTTCAAAAGAATACGTTTTTCCTTTATTGGTTAATGAAACATAGTCCTCCTTTATGCCTTTCACATCCACTCCATGAATCACTTGCAAGTGATTACAGCATAAATATGATCACGTGGACCTCTTTGAAATAGTTTTATTTGCTTGGATAATACTTCAGAACATGGATTGTGAAGTTTTGAAATGTTTATAAAATCTTCTTGCAACTGATCTCATGCTGCTTGATTTCATTTTTGCTTCTCTGTGCACATATGTAACAGCAGGAGTGTGGTTAGCCTGTTAGCCTAATGGGAGTTGCTTTTGATGACCACACTATATATCCCTATTAGATTGCAAAATATATATTATAGAGGTAGATGCGATACCTTTTAACTGTGAAAATCTATGTTATTTGTTTTAGATGCGAGAGTTAACAGCGTTCATGATTTCCTCAAAAAACAACCTACATATTCTATGTTGGACTTGTGCCTTTCCTTGATATTATCTAGGCTAGTATGGAAAGTTGGAAGCTTTATTCCATGGAGAGTTTGGTAGAAATACCCTACATTACTCCCATTCCCAAGTTCTGCATAATTGCAATTTAGATTAGATTGGGTGGAAAACAAGGTGAAGGAGGCTAAAAATTCAAATCTTGAGAGACTGGAAAATTTTAGCCCACATGAAGGAAGTCGTGTCAATATATTACACATTATCTGCGGTGGCTTGTGACAGCATATTCTATGGGGATGTGTTTGATTCAGCAATGCACTTCCAATGGTGTGGTCACTTGTTTTATTTAGAGGTTAAAGGTATGAGCTCTCGTGTGGATTGTGAGAAGTTCAAGTTTTCATCAACTTTCCAACTAAGCTTGCTGGAGGTTTTCCCTGTCTTGGCTATCATCGTCCCTTAACAATCTCCCTAAACTTCCCAAGCTTTTACAAAAGCTGAAATGATTTTTCTGCTTCTTTTAAATTTTTAATGTCTAAAATGTGCCATGTGGCCTGCTAGCACAAGAGTTAATGGTCAAATCTAAATTAGTAATGGTTAGCATCATTCTTTTGTCAACTCAGGGTGAAATTAAACCGTTTTATTTTTGCTTAAGTTAATTTTATAATGGATACCTGCTAGTTCTTTTGCTTCTGTCTTAAGATTGCTAAGTTTGGGATCTGTAGAGTCACAGAAATCTTGTTTTCTGCTCTGCTCGTACTATATATGATCATTTTTTTGGCTGATGAAATTGAATCTTTGCTCTTATTTATGATAATTGTGGCTTGTTTATTGATTTCCATTATTCTTCTTGATTACTTTATTAGATGAGCAAGGAATCTGAATATCTTTTACTAGTGCAACATTGATTTGAATTGCGTCGAAGAATACTAGCTCTTCTTACTTGTGTCCTTGTAAAAGTATGTGCAAGTGACTTTGAGTGGCAAGAGAGAAATGGTACGTGATGAAATAATGAGCCGAATTAGTGATTGTCCCTCTAGTTGAAATATCATTAGAATGATTCCTAAAACTTTTTTAGAATTATGTGGTATGTTAGAAAGAAAGGCTGGCCTGCAACTCACGCGATAGTCAAGTGTGAAAGAAATGGTTGCAAAAACTCTATATATATTGACACACAATGCAAAAATTGTGAAGTGAATTTTTGGTTTAGGCATTTTGGTGAGACAATTAGTTACCATTTTCATCAAGTTTTGACAGCTATCATTGACTTAGAAGAAAAATTTCTTGTTCAACCTAATGGCTCAACCATCCTTCCTGAAATTGAAAAAAATAAGAAATTCTTTCTATATTTTAAGGATTGTGTCGGTGTTATTGATGGAACATATATACGAGTCAAGGTGCCTTCTTTAGATGCTCCTAGATACCATGGTAGAAAGGAATTTTCGATATAGAACGTGTTAGTAGCATGTACATTTGATCTAAAGTTAACTTATGTGCTCCTTGGATGGGAAGGTACTGCATCTGACTCAAGAATTATTAAAAATGTATTAACACGAGAAGATAGGCTTATAATTCCTGAAGGTAAATATTTTACCAATTTTGATAAAGTTTATAATTGTAAATGTAAAATTATTATAGTAACTATTTTCCTTTATGATAGTTAAATATTACCTTGTCGATGCTGGATTCATGTTAATAAGAGGACTTATAACACCTTACCGAGGTGTCCGTTATCATTTGAATGAATATTCAAAGTGGAATCCCCCCCTAAATTATAGAGAGTTATTTAACCTTTGACATGCAAAGTTACACAATGCCATTGAACATGCTTTTGGTGTTTTGAAAAAAAGATTTTCCATTCTATCTAATGCAACTGAACCTACATATGAAATCAAAGCACAAAAAATGATAATATATGTATGTTGCATTCTTCATAACTTCCTTGTGAGTATGGACCCTGTTGAAGATCTTTTAGAGGAAGTTGATGCTGTTCTTGCAAGAGAAACCATTCAAATAATAATAACCGTGCTTAAAGAGGGGACAATAATGAGACTGCTCGAGGTGAACTTATTAGAGAAAATATAGCCAATCAGATGTGGGCAGATTATCAGGAACATCTGGCTGCTCTTAAGGATGAACTTGATGATTGAATTTTAATTTTGTCAATAAGTTAGACTCTATTGTATCATTATAGACATTTAAATATATTGTATTATTACATTGGCTTATATTGAGTTTAATTGAGGTTTGATCAAATATTAAAATTTGTTGTTTTATTGACTTTTATTTGCTTTGTATTATTTGTTTAGTTTGCTATTGAAATTTGATTAGCTTTTCATATTGGGATTGGTATTATGTGATTATATTGTTATGTGATAGGATGGCACCAAACAATAATAAGGAATTGTAAACTGGACAAGATTAATGGATGATGCCCTCGTTGATGCTTTCATGAATGAATATAATAAGGGTCACAAAGTTAATGGTACTTTTACAACTACAGCTTATGATAACATATGTAAATATTTGAATGCTTTATTCGGTAAAGAAATTGACAAGGAAAAGGTGAAAATCGATGGAAGACTTTAAAGAGAAACTTTTCAGATGTTTATGACATTTTCAAAAGTTTGAGTGGGTTCGCTTGGAATCCAATAACTCAAGTATGGGATGCTGAGCCTGAAGTTTGGGATGCGTTAATTAAGGTAAATTTCTTACATATGCATTGATTATATTATTCTTTGAAAATGGAAAAGTGTGCATTTGCAATTGAATTACTTTTGTAATTTTACTTGTTTTAGGCTAAACCTAAAGCAGCATTATGGAGAACTACTCCTTTTCCAAACTATGAAAAATGATGATATTATATGAAGTAGATAGAGCTAATGGAGATGAGGGTGAGACAGCCCGTGAGTGGAGAAAGAGACGTCATTCTCAAGAAGAAGTCACTAAAACTGTCAATGACATTCACAAAATAGAGCCACAATTAATGTTGAGCTTGATAGATAACATAACTCACCGGGACAAGAAAACTCACCTGACCAAGAGCACTCACCCACTATTAATAGTGCATGTAGTAAGAAGACAAAGAGGGTGTCTAAGGAAAAGGAGGCTAGTTTAAATGAGTTAACAAGAGCAGTGTTAGCTGTGGCTGAGGCAATTCAACAAGGAAATGTGATGATAGGACAAAGTTTCAAGAAGGTGCCACAATTATCAGGTGAAGAAATTTGAAAAATGCTTAAAGAGTGTGGGATTGATGCTGCAAGATTACCTGACATATATTGGTTTCTTATCACTGATAATGATAGGCTTAGAGCAGCAACTTAATGTCCAACACCAGTACGGAAGGATGTGATAATGAGAATGTTTTATAGTTCTAATTAGATGATGACTTTTATTGATAATTTTTGTATATTTTGTTAGCTAGATGTCAAAATGTGGTTCTTAAGCATGATCAATATATTAGATGCTATTGCCCAATATATTTTGTTATTAATGATTACAATTGTTGCTCAATTGTTATTAAGGACTAGTATTGTCTTGTGCAATTATTGAGGGTATAAAATCATTAGTTTCATTAATTTTTTTCACAAAGTATTGTTTAACATTTAGATTAATTTACTAATAAGATTATTTAATAGTATTATTTAATTTACTTATTTGGGTTGAAGAAGTAAAAAAAAATTGACAAGATTAGGGTAATTTAAAAAAAATTATACAATTTGAGTTTATATGTAAAATAGATTTGTGTGATAAAATGTTAAAAAATATATTATTGTACAAGGATATAATGGTAATTTAATTATTACCTCTCCTCTTAAACTAAACAAAGGATCATTAAAAACCTCTCTCCTCTCCTCCCCTCAAACCAAACATAGCCTTAAAGTTGGGCTCCTAACTCTTGAGGGGATTCGTTTCAAATTATAAGGACAATTTAGTATGAACTGCGATTTTTTTTCTCCATTAAAACTCTCAAACAAAAAAAAAACTAGAATATTAAGATCGGACTTGTGAATTTGAATTTTTTTTTTCATTAAAAAATTAAACACATTCCCGTACAAATTAAATATAAAGTTACACTATAAGGAATGACACAATTATCCTGGTCCACATCCGTAATATTACTTACTCCAAGATTGTGAGTCAGACCACTTTCATATACGAAATGATTGTTCCAACATAATATAGGACCTTCGTTTTATATACAAGGAAATTTTAAGTGGAATGAATGTCTTACTTCCCATTACAAACAAATATTTAATGGTTGGTGTGTGTGTGTGAGAGAGGGGCAAGTTACATGGTTGCTTGATATTTGGTTTGAAGATGAGTCGTCGTGGAACGTGTGAAGGATGGATCATTTAATAAAGTGTTGAGCATGAAATAATATATAAGTTAATAATAGTAATAATTGAATGGAAGTATGGATGAATGTTACGTGACAAGGAAATGATCACAGCAAAGGTAAAGCAAGCAATGAATGAATGACAAGAAGAAACGCAAAAATCAGAGTCATTTTGGTTGTACTGTCCTTTGCATTTTGACCTCTTCAACCTCAATCCTACCTCTCACTTCCCACCCCAATATATATATATATATATATATATATCTTTTTCTATTCCTTTAACTTTTATCGTCTTCATTTCAACCTCATCCCATACCTCACTAATCAAAAAATAGGGGGGGGGGGACATCAACACGCTTTGATTCTAGTAAGAGGGACCATCACAGTACAAATCTGAAATTTTGAGTTTAAACCTATATGAATTTAGGAAATGAAAGTTATTTTCCATGGAACTTAACCATACTTGAATTTGACTTGTGTCAAATAGCCATACAAAAAGATAAAAGAAAAAACACCCACAAATAAAGGGTCAACTAAAACATACTCTATCTAATATTTATTATTGGGCGTCTTCTACAAAAATTTGTTGGTGTTTATTGTAAGTCACGTGAAATGTTATTAATTAAAACTATTCAGTTTTATCCCTAATAAATTACTATAATTTAATTCTAATTTAGTATCTTTATATATGACCTGCTAATCGAATATTGTATTTTCCTCTTTCTTTAATAGAGGCAAAGTTAAAATATTTTTTTAATTTTAAAACAAATGTGATGAGTTAACTGTTATTTCTTGAATTTGGTGAGATTGTATAAGGTGACATGCAATAGGAATATGAATCTAGTGTAATAATGTATGGATTCATTTATTTACAAGTCATTTTTAATTAAACTCACCCTCCCTCAAGCCCCTATATATAGAGAGCTTTTTAGAAGAATTTTTTTATCCTTAATATAAGGCATTTGTTACTTTTTGTTAAAAAAATTATCCTTATTTAAACTCATTAATTATGAAAAAAAGCAACGTAATGAAAATTTAAAAAAATTATTTAAATAGAGATAAAATTAAAGTTTTATTATATTTTTAGACAAAGTTAATTGCTTAAACATATCTTTTTGATTTTGATAAAGCAATTAGAAGTGACTTGTAATCAAGATAAGGGTTACTATATGCACAAGGGACTTGGCTTCTCTTCATTTTTCTTCATCTCCATTTCCTCTTCACTTTCCATATCAACTATTATCATATAATAATAATTTTATAAGATATTAAATTTCAACCATTGAAAAATGAATTTAATGGTTAAGATGGAAAGTGAAGAGGAAATGAAGAAAAGCTGCGTCCATGCATGAGCGAGAATGTATGAAATGAGACAGTTTCATCGATCAACGCAAGTCCATTGCAATTTTCTCTTTCCAATTAACTATCTTTAATTTTTATATAGTAGCATTTCATGTAATATATAAATATAATAATTATTTTAGAGCACCTGAAGTCACGGCGACAGTGGCACCAGGCAGGAGATGCTGATCCGGTCTCCAAGTATCATGCTATCGGTCAGTAATATATATCATCAATTTTTCGATCAATATACACACATTACACGATATACACTCTTTTTGTAGGCTATATATATATATTTTAAGTTTTCTCCGCGTAATATATTCAATTCTGCATTTTTTATTTATTCAATGTTTACATGTTTTAGTGAACTTTGCATGTTAAATTCTTAAAAAAAATCAAGTTATTAAGAAATATCTGGTTGTTTCCATTAAAAAAGGATACGTTCTAGCACATTTCTCAAGTATTATATTGAAAGTGGGTAAATAGTTTTAAGAAAATGAAAATATAATTATAATGAAATAAAGAATCACATAATTTAGATAACATTATTAAATTAATATTAATTAAAAGTGAGCCGTATGTGCAAAATTTAACTTGTTGCATGCATGGGTGACGTGTGCTGTCTAATCCTCTGTTTTGTATAGGGGCACTGCGTGGCATAACCAGATAGTAACTTGCTTGTATTGCATGCACCTTTCGCCGCTCTCTCTGTTTGCACCTTTTTCTTTTTTATTATCCTGACTTCGTCAAACCCACATGTAGCAAATTAAATATCAAAAGCAGTTTGCATAAAGAAGGGTATATCAAGTTCAATTATTGATCTTTTGCTCAAAAAACAAAAAAATTCAATTATTGATCACTGCTTTATAAAGCAACGCCTATTGCTGATTGATCCACTTGTAATTATATCAGCCGCAAAGTAGACAACCAGGTTACGGAGAGAATACAGTTTATTCTTGTGCTTGAAATTATTTATTAGTCATGGATTAATTGAATTTCTATTTTGATCAAAAATCGAAACATGGAATCAGACTAATTTGGTTATATCGCAATAGATTGTAATGCCTCATTTGGATTTAATAATTTCAAGTTCCTTTTAAAACTTTTATTATTTGAAATTTTAGCAGTTTTGACTCTCTCATCTTTGTCATGTTTTCACTATCAATGTCTTTATTATTCTAACATTATAAACATAATAATATCGCTACTCTCAATCTTTTGTTTCTATTTCAAATCTCAACTCATCTCTCGTTTTTTTTTTTTAAATTTTCTACACTATCTAGACAAATGTTTTTAAATATTTGGATTTTAAATCTAAAATTCAGATCTATCAACACAAACACTACCTAATTTAATTTCATCTCCTTCAATTTTATATATATTGTTCATAATAAATGTAGGTGTGCGCAAGCATAGAGAAATACTTTGGTAGATCGAATGTGTCACATCATTTATAATCTATTCAATTAAAATATTTTAAGTAATCTAAATAAAATCTTATATGATATTTTTTTAATTGATTTTATTCTTATAACATAATGCATATTTTATTTCTTACATATTCTCTCTTTACTATCATTAATATCAAAATTAATTTTTATTTAATGATATTTGAATGTCATTTTTTATTGAACAAATTATAAATCTTATGGTACACCCAATCTACCTAAAAATATATCATACATATTATTGTTTAATATATATATATATATATATAAAGGGATACATAGTGCTGATAAAAAAGGCAGATATATATAGAGTAATGCGTGTAATAGTATATGACTAAATCAAAATAGATTGTGTTAATGGTGTCACACACACACACACAAACTGTAGAATGTGATAGAGGAGATGGCAGCAAGTGAAGGGCATATAAAATGGAAGGATACAGCTGGAAATTAAAAAAACGGGGCTGAACTGAATGGGTAAATGCACGCGCCACCGCCACCTACTGCCCGCTGACGCAGAAGCGTCTCCCAACGTATCTCCGTTTCACTGGAGGAAACTTCGCTTGTTGCTTCTCTTAATTAAAAGCTTTTTTCAATAAAAAAAAAATTAAAAGCTTTTGTTTTGTTTGGCCAAAAAAATCAACGCTTTTTAGACTCTTTTTTTTCCTCTGTCCAAGTGGCAGCTGCAAATGCATGCCATTACTAGAGACAACTTCTGCTCAATTTCTTTTATGACTTCGTCAACTCACATTTACTATATGTGTGTCAACTCATATTTAAAATCTTTTATTTAAATAATTAAAAAAATTAAATGAAGAAGATGTGCGATTTGAGATTTGAAAAAACAATACAGAGGTGATGAATTTATTTTTATTTTTTAATTAACAAACAATAAAAATAGATATATTAATATTAAAAATATTTTTTTTGAATGAATAATAGTAAAAATATTAAGAGAATGTAATATTTTGGAGTAACTGAAATTTTAAATATTTATGGTATAAATAAAATTTAAAATTATAATAAGAAATGAATTTGAATTTGCATCAAATTTAAATTCATAAATTTTTATATATTCAAACAAAAAAATTGATTTAAGTTCAAATTTAAATTCAAATTCTCATCAATCCACATATATTATCACAAAATTTTAGAAATAATACTTTTTAGAATTTCACAATATGCTTTTTGTGAACTTTATAATTTAGGAAAAATTAGGATTGCCTATTAACAAACACATCGGGGGAGAAGGACCTGAAGAAAAATATGCAATTTACCTTGTTCTACACCTTTTTCTTCAATTATTGCGCGCGCGCAGACTAACGAATCTAGGAACAGATAAATGAGGGAGGCCAAAATTGAAAATCACCTAAAATATGAGGGCCTACAGCTAAGTTTCTCATTTTTTACAAATAAATTATTATTATTAATTTTTTTTTTTGGTTGGGAAAGAGCAGTAAAATAGGGGGCACCCCACTATATTCGTTACTGTATATATATGTTGTTGTATATTTTGCATTAATCTAGGTCCTCTTCCTCAAATATATTTTACAATAGGCCTTTAATCCTAATATTCCCGCTTATTATGAATTTCATGTGCATATGCAAATTAACGAGGTACCATCTCCTGTCCTATTATAAGACTTCCAACGCCTCAATCAAATAGTTATCAAATTTTTCTAAAGATAAAATAAACCTTCAATTTTACTTATTAAATATTTTTTTAAAAAAATTTGTATTACATTCTTTTTCATAATTAATGAGTAAAAATAAGAGTAATATAATATTAAAAAAATATAATTATATAATACCTATAAAGTATGTTATATCAACGGCTAAATAATTTCTCTATATGATACCTTATAATAAGGATTGGAGGGAGTATTTTTGTAGAAAGAATGACAATTACATCCCAAAATACTGAATTAATAACAATCACATCCCAAATAATTTTTTTTTTCAAAATGAGTTGTAAATATCAATTTAAATAATTATAAATAAAAATTTTCAATACAATATAAGAATTATATTTAATAAATAAATAATTATTTATACTTAAAACTCCTGAATTAGTAATTATCAATATTTTCTATTAATTTTTTTAAAATTTATCCAATATCTAATTGTCATTAATTTAAATTTCTAGACTTCATGCCATTCTCGGTATTTTTTAACCTTTGTTGATGGAAAGGCACATGTAATGGAGAGAGCTGTTATAAATTTGGTCATGATTAAAATGCCGATGACGTGGCGGTGAGCAATTGAAGAACGTGGAGGAAAAGGATCAACCTCCTAATCAATCAATGACACCATAATTAACGTTATCCACAATTCCACCTGAAGTTCGTCTGCCTTGCCATCTCAAGAAAACTAATTCCCACCCAACCTGGACTGGACTCTATCTCTACCCCACCGCCGTCTGCCCTTTTCACATTAATTCACCAATCCTTTCATTTTTATAATACTATACCTTTTTCAAATTATAAAATATTTTAAAAAAAATGTAATATCTCAAATATAAAAAATTTCAATAAAATTAAAGTTTTATTAATATTATCCTCTCCATTATATTCTCTCTAATTTTTTAAAATTTATATTTTTATATATTTTGAAGATAAAAGTTATATGCTGTATTAATGAGATTTATTAGTATATATAATTTTTTTAAAAATATTTTATAATTTGAGATAGAAGAAGTATTAATCATATATTTCCTTGTAAATTAAATGGGAGGGAAAAGAAAGATGAATATCAATTGAGTTAATAAATTAATTTATTTTTCATCTAAAATGTTTGAAGTTGGATTCCGAAAGCTCATAACAATTATGGCATGTTTTCAACTACAAAGCACTTACAGGGATACCTAAATCACTTATAGATCGTCTAACAACAGGTCCTTGCATCTATTTTGGGATTTATACTAGGATACTATTTTTATACTTCGTAACAAGTTCATGATCTTCTAGTTCACAACAGTATATGCACATTTGAATTCATTAATATTATCAAATTGGATAAAGAAAATGATTTGGGAAAAAACAGAAACACCAATCAAGCAATTTATAATAATTAAGTAAAATTTGATTATCATCATTGCATAGTGTTTTTGGAATCAGTAATGAATATGAATAATATTTTAACATCCCGTTAATTAAACTATAAATAACATAATTAGCTGTTATATATGTGATCAGATTCAGAAAGCAAATATGCATACTGATATTTCCTTAACTCTTGATTATTAAAAAGAAAAAAAAAATCTAAGTTCTAAACAGGGGAATGCGTGTAAGTTGAACTGGTCTTTCATGTGTTACAGTTGGAATCACCACTGATTTAGCTCGCACACAAGTTGTTCTCATGAATATGACATTCCATATGCTTTTTGATAGATTGACACTTTAATAACAAAGACTTTTTGCGAGTATTCCCTTTTATTTATTAACATTTTCGCCAAAAGAAGTGACAGCTGAATCATTTAGTCAAGCAAGTAATCAACTTTCTAACCGACTCTTTCTCATTCTATCTCCCGGCTTAGCTACCGCGAAGGATGTTTTAACTAATTAAAAGCCCTTCCACCCTTCACAAATTCACCTTTCTCCCATGCAGAACTCGCCGTACGTCCAGGTGTCAATCTATAAAACTCACAAAATTTACTAAGTTATATATGATTTTTTTCTAAAATAAATGTGTAATTTTAAATCTTTCATAAACAGATTTAACTTTTATTACTATATTTTTATTAAAAACTTGTTAATATATTTTGTATGGTGTTATTCAAACAATGCGTATTATAAAATCGAATGCAATGTCAACATGGCTTGACTTAATTTTTTTTTTTGGAACAAAAACATGGCTTGACTTAATTGATTGAAGATATTTAGACTAAATTTTACGTTTTCATATCTGGTCAAAAAGAAGTTTTTACTTTAATATATAACGTTCATCAATCCCCATTTGAGCTGTAATTAGATACATTTTTTCGTGAATTGCAAGCATAGTTTGTGTCTCACATGATAAGTCATACTTTAAACTTGGAGCGATCGAGTAACAACACTAGAAGCATGAACGATAAGCTGTTTTCACAGCTTTAAAAACTTTAATAATCATTATTAATATATTAATATATAAAATGTATACAAAATGAGATTATTGATAACACCACTTATCTTGAACTCAACATAAATGCACAAGAACCACTTTAATTACTATACAATTTAAGACAAGTGGCGAGTCCTGGTTTTTCATTTAACTTCAATGTACGTAAGACATGGAAGAATAAGAATTTATCTTGAACTTTATGTAAATACACAAAACTGATTACTTTTGAGTGTACTTAATTAAAATATAAAATTTGTAACCAATCATATTACTTACAAGTACGATTTAATTTGTCCACTCAATCTGATACAGTGCAAAAATATCCAAGCTTTAAAATACTTAAAATAACGTTGTTTTGATGTTGTAGAAAAAATGGGTTACCCCAATTAATGGGACGCATTAGATTTAGTTCACGACGTTGCCTCAAGAAGACAGTAAAGATGCAGCCTAAGCGCCTAACTACTGGCCTCAAAAAAAAAAAAAAAATTGTAGCCTACTATTTTCGGCGGCAAATGTGGGACCCCCATTCGCATACTTTCATTTGACCAGTGCCGTTCCTGACTCTCAACCAGGGTTAGGTTCACTTTATACGACACGGGACGTGTCGTTTTAAGTCATACATATAGTATGTGCCCCCTCCCCACTTCTTTCTCATCCGCATAGAAAAAGGATCCAAATCCCAAGCATAACTTGCCAGAATTCTCAGAGCCTTCGAATTCGGCATATTTTTCTCATTCCTCCTCCTCCTTCTGCAAAGACAAATTTAAACACATTCGTCTCTTTTAAAGCGAGAGGCACCATATGTCAATGAACTTAGAGCCGTTGGATTTAGGAGTTCAGATTCCATACCACTTCAGATGCCCCATCTCCCTCGAGCTGATGCTTGAACCCGTTACTATATCCACGGGTCAGACCTAAGACCGAACCAGCATCCAGTCGTGGTTTGCCGCCGGTAACACCACATGTCCCGTCACCAGAGCGACTATTTCTGATTTTACTCTCATCCCTAACCACACTCTTCGCCGCCTTATCCAAGACTGGTGCGTTTCCAATCGCGATTTAGGAGTCCAACGGATCCCGAGTCCGACCCAAGCCGCCCGCCCGGCTGTGGTTCGGACGTTGTTGAATCAAGCATCGTCGGGGACGAGTACTTCTCAGTCGCGTATCTCTGCGCTGCGACGGCTTAGAGGATTCGCTAGTGGCTCGGAGGACAATCGTTCTCTAATTGGATCTCACAACGCGCGCCGGAGTCTGCTAAACATCCTTTTTGATGCAAATTCGGATTGTTTGGAGTTGAAGCACGAGTCGCTGGCGCTTCTGGTTTATTTTTCACTCGCTGAATCTGAATGCGTCTTCATCGCGTCGGAACCGGAGAGAATCAAGTATTTGTCCCGCTTGCTGTTTCATTCCTCCATCGAAGTCCGAGTTGACTCGGCCACACTGATCGAGACCGTCGTGAGCGGGACTCGTTCGCCGGAGCTGCGTGCCCAAATCAGCAATGTCCATGAAATCTACGAAGGTATTGTTGACATGTTGAAGAGTCCGGTTTCGCACCCTCGCGCTCTCATGACTGGGATCAAGGCCTTGCTCGCTTTGTGCCTGCTGAAACAAGCACGACATAAAGCAGTCGCCGCCGGAGCGCCGGAGATCCTCGTCGAACGGCTTGGTGATTTCGAGAAATGCGAGGCCGAGAGGGCTCTGGTGACGATTGAGTTGCTTTGTCGAATTCCGGAGGGGTTGGCTGCATTTGAAGGTCATGCGCTGACGGTGCCGCAGCTGGTGAAAACGATACTGAAGATATCAGACCGGGCGACAGAGCACGCAGCCGGAGCGCTGCTGTCTCTGTGCTCGGAGTCGGAGGAGTGCCGGAGGAAGGCGGTGGCAGCGCGTGTGCTGACGCCACTCCTATTGCTGGTGCAGAGTGATTGCACGGAGAGGGCAAAGAGGAAGGCGCAGATGTTGCTGAAGCTTCTTCGGGATTCGTGGCCAAGAGATTGCGTCGGAAACTCTGACGATTTTGCATGCAGCGAACTTGTAGTTCCGTTTTGACGATGCTGCTCGCTACGTTTGGCGCATCCTCTCGAAAACTTCCTCCAAAATTTCCAGTTTCAGGGAAAAGCAGATCAGATCAGTCATGAATATGATTGTGTTTTAGGTTTATCAGTACATAATACTGCATGCAATTTTTTTCTTTTTTGGGTTCATTCATTCATTTATTTTATGTAAGAATTTGCTGGGAGTAAAGAAAATCATTCCAAAAGGTTTTAATTTTGTAGAGACTAAATAACTTGAAGTGTTAAATTCTTTATTTCTATATGTTCACAGTGATTATTGTTGTCAAATTCTCAAATTAACTATATAGTTTTATCGTTTTGATATTTTTAATTTATAAAATTATGTTAATTTATTCATGAATTTAAATTAGATAAAACTTGATTAAACTTGCTAGTTGACTCTTTGAGTTTACGTTTTTAACTTATAAAATCATATTAATCTGCTCATAAACTCATTAAGTGAGATAGATATATGTTGTGTAAAACTTAATTCCTAGAAACGGTAGGATTTGTTTTAATAAAAAATAAAACAAAAAAAATAAAAAACTAATACTAGTAAAAAAAGGAAACCAAAAAAATGCCAAAAATAAATTGCTGTATTTTAAAATTTCTATGTTGAATATAATAATTTATGAATGTAGATAGATTTAATTTCAATGACTTATATTTAAAATATATTTAAATTAAATTAGGTCATATTTTATAGTTTAATTATTTAATCATGTACTTTTAAAGACTATTTATTAATGAAGATAAATTTTATGAGTTTACAATCTAAATTTATCTTTTGAATTTACATCCTTATTATGAGTTTATTTAAACTCGTGAGTTTAACAATTTTATTTGAGATTATTGTACTACTGCTTCAATACAACAATAACAAAAGTCTTATCTCACAAGAAATACTTGTTCATGCGCATTGCAAAGTGCGATTACGTTTATGTAGCTAGCCTTTGAGTTTAGAAAATTTATTATGATTGTGATCAGTAAGTAATTTATTTTTCCCCTTTTACGTAGGCTAAACTAAAACCAAAATAAATTGTGGTGTTGTGGGGAGAAATTTTTTGATAGGTTTAATTTGATTGAGTAGTTTTATTGTTACTTTTTTTCCTGGCCACTGCCTTAATAGTTTTATTTGATTGTCTGAAAATCCACTATCTTCTATCAGTTTAATAACATTATAAGCTCTTTTTTAGTGGAACTATGATGAAATTATAAGTTATAAAGGAAGAGATTAGCCAAAAAAAATATAGGGAACTAAATTAAGCAGCTTGACTTGTGAATAGTGTTATATTGAGATAGTGTAATTAGGCTATTTAATTATATTTGATTATTTGGGCGTAACTTAAATTGGAATCATTTGAAGAATAAATAGTACTATTTTTTTTTTTTTTGGCAACAAAGGAGACATTTCATTCAAACCAGAAGCGGCAACAGGGTATCAGCAACAACAACAATCAACAATAGCAAACCAGCAACAATCAAAAGAAATGACGAAAAGGAAAAGCAAATAGAGGGAATAAAAAAAACAAAAGAAAAAGAAAGAAACAGCAATTCCTAGCCTTTGAGCTAGAATTTTAACTAGGGGAGGAGGGAGTTGCAGCACCCAATTTTTCGAGCACCTCTCCCAGGCAGCCTGACCACACCAAACTACAGCTACCTTATGAAGTCTTAAAATCCACTCATAGCAATAAGAGCCAAGAGCTTTGCCTGATTCGTAGAATCCGCCACCAGTGCCAAGCAAGTCCCTTTTGAACAAAAAGTAGCACTAAGCATAGCTTGCACCCATGGAGAACGATATCCTTCCTAAACCCTTGCAAAACTTTCAACAAAAACCAAAATAAGCAGCTTATATCTAGGTAGGACCTACCTCAAGTCATCTTTAATTTTTACACCAAGAATACACAAAAGATTAGCCCTAAAACAACTGACATGGATCATGATCGAATTATCAGCATTACCCCTATCCGAAAGAGCAACCATAGATACACCACCATGTAACAGAATCAGGCCTCAATAATAAAGATCAAAATCATGATCCTTGCATAAGAGGGTAGCAAAGAACTTACGTTGTGCATGACGACCCAACAAATTAAATTAATTAGTACGTGAAGAAGTGATTCAAAAGGAAGAATTTTGCCAGCTTCGGTGTGTATATGAGGTTTTTGTTTAGATTTGAATTTGCAGAATGCAGTGAGAGGATTTATGCTGGACATGTATGACTTCCAGAATGGCATTTGGCTATGTCACTCCTTTGGTGGCAAGTGCTACAATTTCACTGCCTTTGTAAGCAATTTTATACACAAATACTTTAATTTTATTCTCTCTGTTCCAAATTAAATAACCATATATCTATCAACCGAATCTTGATTTTGATGTTTCCTAAAAAAATAATAAATATAAGCTACATTAAAGTCAAGTTTGTTATGAAATTTAAGATATCCCATATTATTCACAGTTTGTAAATAGTATTTCCATACATATAAATATGATGCAAAAACTCATGTTTTTAGTAATGTGCAATAACTCATTTTTATGTATAATAAGTGAATTAATTCAACAAAAAAGTAGTATTTGGTGTTAATTAAAAAGCATGCAAGTATATGGAAGATAAGAATAAAGAAATGGAGATCATGGACGCTAATGTGGTGATGTTGCAGCAACCAGCCATAAGGGTTCTCAAGGAGAGAGCAACATTTCTGGAAGCAAACCCGAGCGAGATTAGTGACGATCACAATAGAGGACTGCGTGACGTCACCAAAGGGCCTCACAAATTAAAGGTGTTAGATGCAGCTGGTCTCAGAAAATACTGGTTTCCACCTTCAAGAATGCCCAAAAAATAGAGGAAACTGGCCTTCTCTTGATGATATGATACGAAAGAACCAACGTTTACTCATCTTCACTTCAAATTGTGCTAAGGAATCTTCTGAAGGAATAGCCTATCAGTGGCACTGGCAATACATGCACTACAAAAAAAATGACTTTCAGCGGTAACTTTTTACTGTCGCTGCTAAAAGTTGAGAATCAGCGGCGACTTTTTAGTGTCACCACTGATTGTTAGCATTTTTTTATTTGTTTTAAAAAAATTATGTTGTAAGTTTCAGCGGCGACATCCAAGTCGCCGCTGATTGTCAACATTTTTTAATTTCTTTTAAAAAAAATTATGTTGCAAGTTTCAGCGGTAACATACAAGTCGCCGCTGAAAGTCGACTTTCAATGGTGACTTTTTAGTGTCGCCACTAATTGTCAGCATTTTTTATTTCTTTTAAAAAAATTATGTTGCAAGTTTCAACGGCGACATGCAAGTTGCCACTGAAAGTCCACTTTCAGCTGCGATTTTTTAGTGTCGCCGCTGACTGTTAGTATTTTTTAATTTCTTTTAAAAAATTATGTTGCAAGTTTCAGCGGTGACTTTTTAGTGTCTTCGCTGATTGTCAACATTTTTTATTTTTTTTAAAAAATTATGTTGCAAGTTTCAACGGCGACATACAAGTCGCCGTTGAAAGTCCACTTTCAGCGGCGACACTAAAAAGTCACCGCTGAATGTCAGCATTTTTTAATTTTTTTAAAAAAAATATGTTGCAAGTTTTAGCGGCGACATACAAGTCGCCACTGATTGTCAGTATTTTTTAATTTTTTTTAAAAAAATTATGTTGCAAGTTTCAGCTGTGACTTTTCATTGTCGCCGCTGATTGTCAGCATTTTTTTGTGTTTTCAAAATTAGATTAAAGTATTTTTCATAAGAAAAAATATATTTTTATTTTACCAATTTCATGATGTTCTTTTTATTTAAATGTCAATTTATTTCCCTTTCAATTTATTTAACCAAGTTGTATGTATGTATGTATGTATGTATGTATGTATGTATGTATGTATGCATAGATACACATACATATCTTATAATATTACAAGTGGAGAGAGGTTTATATTAAGAGATGGAGAAGGGGCCATTTAACTCAATGCCTGTAAAATCAAAAGTCTTCTGATTTTATAGAAGTTTTAAAAAATTATGATTAAATTAGCTCTTTTGATTTTCTTCACTTAATTACCTTTTTTTGTGCTTAAATTATTTTTTTGACAAGATTCAAGTCTTGTTTTTCTTTTGCTTTTTCTTTTTCTTCTTTTGTCATATTTGTTTTTCACCCGTGATTTATTGTGTCTTTTTCTATTTCAAAAAGAATTTGGATATTCTGCACAAATACCTCTTTCAAATTTTTCTTTTATTTAATTTATTCTATTTTTTATTTTTTAAATTTCTATTTATTCTTCAATTTTTTTATAATGTATTTCTTTATTTCTACCTCTTCTACTTTTCTTTCAAGTTCACTATTCCTATTTGGCTATAGATTAAAACTCTTAAGACTTATCTTATTCTTCTTTTTTGACTTAGATCCTAATATTTTATCGAACCATCTCATATTTCTATTTGTACAAATTTTATTTTCTATTGATATTGTTCATCCTAAGCTTAATAGGAACACCACCACCTAACTTTTCTATTCTTTCACAGGATTTTTGAATATTATATTTCTTGAATATTCTCTGTTTGTTACTAAACTTACTTGGCAATATTAATTTTTTATAAGTTATATGTGATATTATGTTCATGTATCTTTGTTGATTTATTTCAAAAGGGATGTTATCTATTTCATTTTCTATATTTTCTTCTGCTTTTATTTTACTAGTTATAATAAAGAACAATAAATTTTACTGTTTTAACATATGGACAAATAATTAATATTATAAAACCTTTAGAAAAGATAATTTCAAAACATATAAAATAGAAATAGTTTGTTATGAAAGATTTGGCCATTTTTATAATTTCTTTTAAAAAAATTATGTTGCAAGTTTCAGCGGTGACTTTTTAGTGTCGCCATTGATTGTCAGCATTTTTTTATTTCTTTTAAAAAAATTATGTTGCAAGTTTCAGCGGCAGCATACAAGTCGCCGCTAAAAGTGGACTTCAATGGCAACTTTTTAGTGTCGTCGCTGATTGTCAGCATTTTTTAATTTCTTTTAAAAAAATTATGTTGTAAGTTTAAGCGGCAACTTTTTAGTGTCGCCGCTGATTGTCTGCATTTTTATAATTTTTTTACTAATGTATAATCATCAGTATTTTTACTATTTATTCTTAGATATTTTTTATATTATAATTATAAATATGAATATTAAAATAAATAATATAACAATCTCAAGAAGTAAAAAAATTAAAATAAATAATATAAATTATATTATATCAATTATATTTATAGTTTACTTTAAACAAAATAAGTAATATAATTTATAATTTTATAAACTGAAAGAATTAAATTGAAGTATTTAAGGATAATAATGATATTTTATAATATTTAATATTTAATATGTGTGTGTGTTTGTATAGTTTAATAATATGTGTGTCTATATATATATATATATATATTTAATTATGCAATAATAGACTACAGGTTCATTCCAACTCAGTGACAAAACGATTGGACACAAAAAGAGGAAGTCACGGGTTCAAACATTGAAGAAAACAAGTTTCAAAATGCAAATATAAATTGATGATATAATGACACGTGGCGTGTGGTGAGAGCGACACATGAAGGGTGATATGGGGCCACGTGGTGTGAGGTGAGGGGCGACACATGGAGTATGACATGGTGTCACGTGGTGCGAGGTAGGGCCCTATATGAAGGGTGACATGGCGCCACATGGCGTGTGGTGAGAGTGACACATGGAGACTGGAGAGTGACATGGTGCCACATGGCGTGAGGTGAGGGCGACACGTGGCGCAAGGTGGTGCCTTACGTGGAGCGTGACATGGCAACACGTGGCATGAGGTGGAGCGCCACATGGACGGTGACATGGTGCCATGTGTGTAAGTGAACCAACATTACTTTTCAATGACAACTTTTTGGTAGCTTAAGTAGTTCAGCGGCGACAGAAATAATCGTCGCTGATGCGTGATTTCTGCGGCAACAATTGTCATTGCTGATTCTCAACTTTCAATGGCGACTTTTATTATTGTCGCTGATTCAGCTCTCGCGGCGACATTGTGGCGACTTTTTGACTTTCGGCGGCGACAAATGTCACCGCAGATTCTCAACTTTCAGCGGCGACTTTTTTTGTTGTCGCAGATTGAATCAGCGATAGAAGCTCTTGCGGTGACATTGTGACGACTTTTTGTCACCGCTAAAAACTTTATGCGGTGACTTTTTGACTTTCAACGACGACAAATGTCGCTGCTGAAAGTCAATTGTTTTGTAGTGATGGTAGAAAATCAATGTGCGTAACAATATATGGTAATTAAATAGACTCGATATCACATCTTAACCAAAAACCTTGAAACACTGAGTTCATGAATCTCGAAGTCTACAATTGCAGATGGGAATGGAGGGATGAAGGGAGGTTGGTGTCCAAACCGAGGAGAATCGTCAAGGATGAACGCAACATCAAGATCGTCGGTGTTAATGAACTTGTTTAGAGATGTTCCAGACGTGACTCAATCTTGCAAGGACAATTCAACTCCTTTGCTTCTTCATAACACTTGCTATGAAGCAGCAGGCTAACGCTGGCCTAATTTCATTGCCGTCGTTTTCTACAAGGTATGTATAATATATTGTCGTATTGATTAATAAGATGATCAATTAGACATATTAATTTAAGTAGGTTGAGTTTAGGAAAGCAATCGCTTACACGTACGTACTTGAATTAATGTTCAGAGGGGTGATGGAGGAGCAGCTCCGGAAGGCGTAGATGTTGCCGGCGGTCATAATTAATCAGTTTCATTAACTCTCCAATCTCATTTCTTCTTCTTATAAACTCAACACAAGAACTTAAAAATATAAAATTTCCTAGAGAAAAAATCTCACGTGTTATTTATATATGTTACAAGGGTGCGAAGTACTTTTTTGGATTATTATTATTATTATTTCTGCAGGCAAACATGGGGTTCGGAGAAGGCGAGATTGGTGAAGTTGATGTAACCCTTCCTGGTGGTGCGCCACAGGCAAACATGAGCCGTGACTCTCGGCATCTCACGCCTCTTCAACCCTGCTTCCTCTATCCCTCTCTTCTTTTATTCATTTTCATGCCATTATGAACACACTTCTCTATGCTCTTTGATTCCTCTTCCACATGAAAATCACTCCCAATTTAAATCGTCTGTAGTTGAACTTTAATTTAAATGGCCTCCACTTAGAAGTAGTTCCAAATTTTATAATACTTCCATTTTAAAACTATCCAAAATATAAAAACTAGATGCCTGCATACATTGGTTCCATTAGAAGGAATTACCGTTGCAGGATTTCCTTGAATTTGAATTTATATAAATGCAAAATAAAATATTTAAAAAATTATTTTTAATTAAACTCAACAATATTCGAATATGATATCTAATAATGCTGGATATCATATAAAGTATACTCCTCTGGCAGCTTTTATTTATTTATTTATTTATTTTAACCAGCCCAGCTTGTGATTCATTGGATGTAGAATAGTTAGTGATATATTAGTTCTTTTGGATAAATATTATTACCAATTGTCAAAGCTGATGCCTGATAAAAGGGTTTGCAGAAGAAAAAGCCTGAAAACAATTTAATTGGAAACCAAAAAAAGGATTGGGCTATGTTTTGACTACCAGGGCCCATTAAATTGGTTCTTGGTTCAGTACACTAAAGTTGGGCTCCTTACTCTTGAGGGGATTCGTTTCAAATTACAATAACAATTTGGTATGAACTACGATTGTTTTTCTCCATTAAAAATCTCAAAAAACAAAAAAACAAAAGAATATTAAGATCGGACTTGTGAATTTGAATTTTTTTTCTCCATTAAAAAATTAAACACATTCCCGTGCAAATTAAATATAAAGTTACACTATGAGGAATGACACAATTATCCTGGTCCACATCCGTAATATTACTTACTCCAAGATTGTGAGTCAGACCACTTTCACATACGAAATGGTTGTTCCAACATAATATAGGACCTTCGTTTTATATACAAGGAATTTTCTTCGTATTTTTTTTTTTGAAATTTTAAGTGCAATGAATGTCTTACTTCCCCTTACAAACAAATATTTAATGGTTGTGGTGTGTGTGTGTGTGTGAGAGGGGCAAGTTACATGGTTGCTTGATATTTGGTTTGAAGATGAGGCGTCGTGGAACATGTGAAAGAGGGATCATTTAATAAAGTGTTGAGCATGAAATAATATATAAGTTAATAATAATAATAATAATAATTGAATGGAAGTATGGATGAATGTTACGTGACAAGGAAATGATTACAGCAAAGGTAAAGCAAGCAATGAATGAATGACAAGAAGAAACGCAAAAATCAGAGTCATTATGGCTGTACTGTCCTTTGCATTTTGACCTCTTCAACCTCAATCCTACCTCTCACTTCCCACCCCACCCTATAATCCTCTCTCTCTCTCTCTCTCTCTCTCTCTCTCTCTCTCTCTCTATTATAACTTTTGTCATCTTCATTTCAACCTCATCCCATACCTCACTAATCAACACGCTTTGATTCTAATAAGAAGGACTGTCACAGTATAAATATGAAATTTTGAGTTTAAACCTATACGAATTTAGAAAATGAAAGTTATTTTCAATGAGACTTAACAATAATACTTGAATTTGGCTAATGTCAAATAGCCATATAAAAAAATAAAAGAAAAAACAAACAAATAAAAGGGCAATTAAAACATACTCGATCTAATATTTATTATAGGATGTCTTTTATAAAAATTTCTTGGCCTTTATTGTAAGTCACGTGAAATGTTATTAATTAAAATTAGTCAATTTTACCCTTAGTAAATTACTATAATTTAATTCTAATTCAGTGTCTTTATATATGAGCTGCTAATCAAATGTTGTACTTCCCTCTTTCTTTAATAGAGGCAAAGTTCAAATATTTTTTTAATTTTAAAACAAATGTGATGAGTTAACTGTTATTTTTTGAATTTGGTGACGTTGTACAAGGTGACTTGCAATAGGAATATGAATCTAGTGAAATAATGTATGAATTTATTTTTTTACAAGTCATTTTAAATTAAACTCACACTCCCTCAAGTCTCTATATACAGAGAGCTTTCTAAGAAGACTTTTTTTTATCCTTAATATAAGGCGTTTGTTACTTTTTGTTAAAAAAATTATTTTTATTTAAATTCATTAATTATGAGAGAAAGCAACGTAATGAAAATTTAAAAAATTATTTAAATAGAGATAAAATTAAAGTTTTATTATATTTTTAGACAAAGTTAATTACTTAAAAATATTTTTTAATTTTGATAAAGTAATTAGAAGTGACTTGTAATTAAGATAAGGGTGAGCATATGCATGAGGGACTTGACTTCTCTTCATTTTTTTTCTTTTCATTTCCTCTTCATTTCCCATATCAACTATCGAATTCATTTTTAAATGGTTGAGATTTAATGTTTTATAAAATTATTATTATATTTATTTTTTATAAATATAATATTTATAAAAAATAAATATAATAATAATTTTATAAAACATTAAATCTCAACCATTTAAAAATGGATCTAACAATTAAGATGGCAAGTGGAAAGGGAATGGAAAGAAGCTAGGTTCATGCACGAGAGAGAATGTATGAAATGAGACCGTTTCATTGATCAACGCGCGTACATTGCAATTTTTTATTTCCAATTAACCATCTTTAATTTTTATATAGTAGCATTTCATGTAATATATAAATATAATAATTATTGTAGAGCACCTGAAGTCATGGCGATAGTGGCACCAGGCAGGAGACGCTGATCCGGTCTCCATGTATCATGCTATCAGTCAACAGTACATATCATCAATATTTCGATCAATATACACACATTACACGATATACACTCTTTTTGTAGGCTATATATATATATATATATATATTCTCCGCGTAATATATTCGATTCTGCATTTTCTATTCATTCAATTTTTACATATTTTAGGAAACTTTGCATGTTTAAATTCTTTAAAAAAAATCAAGTTATTAATAAAAATCCGTCTGTTTCCATTAAAAAAGGATACATTCTAGCACATTTCTCAAGTATTGTATTGAAAGTGGGTATATAGTTTTAAGAAAATGAAAATATAATTATAATGAAATAAAGAATCACATAATTTAGATAACATTATTAAATTAATATTAATTAAAAGTGAGCCGTATGTGCAAAATTTAACTTGTTGCATGCATGGGTGACATGTGCTGTCTAATCCTCCGTTTTGTATACTGGCACTGCGAGGCATAACCAGATAGTAACTTGCTTGTATTGCATGTACCTTTCGCCGCTCTCTGTATTTGCATCTTTTTCTTTTTTATTATCATGACTTCGTCAAACCCACAGATAGCAAATTAAATATCAAAAACAGTTTGTATAAAGAAGGGTGTATCAAGTTCAATTATTGATCACTGCTTTATAAAGCAACGCCTATTATTGCTGATTGATCCACTTGTAATTATATCAGCCGCAAAGTAGATCACCAGGTTACGGAGAGAGTACAGTTTATTCTTGTGCTTGAAATGATTTATTAGTGATAGATTAATTGAATTTCTATTTTGATCAAAAATCGAAACATGGAATCGGACTAATTTGGTTATATCGCAATAGATTGTAATGCCCCATTTGGATTTAATAATTTCAAGTCCCCTTTAAAACTTTGATTATTTAAAATTTCAGCAACTTTGACTCTCTCATTTTATCATGCTTTCACTATCACTGTTTCTGTTACTCTAACCTTGTAAATGTAATAATATCATTACTCTTAATCTTCTATTTTTACTTTAAATCTCAACTCATCTCTCTTTTATCTTTAAAATTTTTTACACTATTCAAACAAATAATTTTAAATATTTAAATTTTAAATCTAAAATTCAAATTCATCAACCCAAACACTATCTAATTTAATTAATTTCATCTCCTTCAATTATATATATATATATTGTTCATTATAAATGCTGCTGCGCGCGCACAAAGAAATACTTAGGTAGATTGAGTGTGTCACATCATTTATAGTCTGTTTAATTAAAATATTTCAAGTAACTTAAATAAAATCTATATGATATTTTTTAATTAATTTTATTCTTATAACATAATACATATTTTATTTCTTGCATATTTTCTCTTTACTATCATTAATATCAAAATTAATTTATATTTAATGATATTTGAATGTTATTTTTTATTGGATAGATTATAAATGATATAGTATATCAGTCTACTTAAAAATTTATCATACATATTATTGTTTTATATATATATATATATATGTATGTATGTATGTGTGTAAAGGGGTACATAGTGTTGATAAGAAGCACAGAGATATATATAAAGTAGTGCGTGTATTAGTATATGACTGAATCAAAATAGATTGTGTTAATAGCGTCACACACACACACACACAAACTATAGATTGTGATAGAGGAGATGGTAGCAAGTGAAGGGCATAAAATGGGAGGATACAGCTGGAAATTAAAAAGCGGGGCTGAACTGAATGGGGTAAACACACGCGCCACCGCCACCTGCTGCCCGCTGACGCAGAAGCGTCTCCAAACGTATCTCTGTTTCACCGGAGGAAACTTCGCTTGTTGCTTCTCTTAATTGAAAGCTTTTTTCAATAACAAAAAAAATTAAAAGCTTTTTTTTTATTTGGCCAAAAAAATCAACGCTTTTTAGATTTTCTTTTGTTTTATTTTTTTTCCACTGTCCAAGTGGCAGTTGCATATGCCTGCCATTACTAGAGACAACTTCTGTCCAATTTCCTTTTATGACTGCGTCAACTCACATTTACTATGCGTATGTCAACTCATATTTAAAATCTTTTATTTAAATAATTAAAAAATTAAATGAAGAAGATATGTGATTTCAGATTTAAAAAAACAATACAGAGGTGATGAGTTTTTTTTTATTTTTAAGTTGATAAACGACAAAAATAGATATATTAATAATAAAAATATTAAGAGAATGTAACATTTGATGTAATTGAAATTTTAAATATTTATGATATAAATGAAATTTGAAATTGTAATAAGAATGAATTTGAATTTATCAAATCTAAATCCATAAATTCTTATATATTCAAATAAAAAATTTGATCTAAATTTAAATTTAAATTCAAATTCTCATCAATCTAAACATACCATCACAAAATTTTAGAAATAATACTTTTTAGAATTTCACAATATGCCTTTTGTGAACTTTATAATTTAGGGAAAATTAGGATTAGCTATTAACAAACATATCTGGGGAGAAGGACCTGGAGAAAAATATGCAAATCACCTTGTTCTTCAATTGTTGCGCGCGCGCGCAAAGACTAACGAATCTAGGAACTGACAAACGAGGGAGGCCAACATTGAAAATCACCTAAAATAGGAGGGCCTACGGCTAATTTTCTCACTTTTTGCAAATGAATTAATTTTTGTGTGGAAAGAACAGTAAAATAGGGGGGCACCCCACTACTTTCATTGCTGTATATTTATGTCGATGTATATTTTGCATTAATCTAGGTCCTCTTCCTCAAATATATTTTACAATAGGCCTTTAATCCTAATATTCCCGCTTATTATGAATTTCATGTGCATGTACAAATTAACGAGGTATTATCTCCTGTCTTATTGTAAGACTTCCAACGCCTCAATCAAAGAGTTATCAAATTTTCTTAAAAATAAAATAAACCTTTAATTTTACTTATTAAATAATTTTTTTCAAATTTATATTACACTCTTTCTCATAATTAATGAGTGAAAAAGAGTAATATAATATTAAAAAAACATAATTATCTAATACCCATAAAGTATGTTATATTAAGGACTAAACAATTCTCCTAGATGATGCCTTGTAATAAAAACTAGAGGGAGTATTTTTGTAGGAAGAATGACAGTTACGTCCCAAAATATTGAATTAATAACAATCAAGTTCCTAATAAATTTTTTTAAAATTAATCATAAATATCAATTTAAATAATTACAAACAAAATTTTTCAATACAATGTACGAATTACATTTGATAATTAAATACTTATTTATGCTTGAAACTCTTGAATAAGTAATTATCAATATTTTCTACTAATTTTTTTAAAAAATTATCCAATACTCCCTCTAGTCCTATTTATAGGATAGAGACAGAATAATTTTTTTAATCTTATTTATAAGTCACATCATTAAATTTTCATTACAAATTTTCTTACCTACCCTCCGTTGAATATTGAAGAGAAAAAGTTATTATTGAAGTATGTATATTTAATAAAGATAAAGTTAAAAAACTTATTAAATTTTAAGACAGAATTAATGATTTTTAAGATTTTCTTTCATACTGATAAAATATGTTGAGAGTGACTTATAAATAAAATAAAAAAATACTTAATTGTCATTAATTTTAAAATTCTAGACTCAACTGCCATCTTCGATATTTTTTAACCTTTGTTGATGGAAAGTCACATGTAATGGAGAGGGCTGTTATAAATTTGGTCATGATTATTTGGGGGGAAAATGGTTGAAACTTGAAATATCTGCCAAAATGCCGATGACGTGGCGGTGAGCAATTGAAGAACGTGGAGGAAAGGGATCCACCACTTAATTAATCAATGACACCATAATTAACGTTATCCACAATTCCACCTGAAGTTCCTCTGCCCTGCCATCTCAAGAAAACTGGTTCCCATCCAACCTGGACTCTATCCCTACCCGACCCCTCTTCCGCCTTTCCTTTGACTCTCTCCCACCACCCCTTTTCACATTAATTCACCTAAATTACAAAAACTTTAACAAAATTAAGATTTAATAATATTTTTTAATATTAACCTCCCCATTATATTCTCTCTAATATCTTTTCATAAATAAAATATTAAATGAAAGATATTTTTTAAAATTTATATTTTTATTTTAAAAATAAAAGTTATATAATGTATTAATAAGATTTATTGATATTGTAATTTTTTTAAAAGTATTTTATAATTTGAGACAAAAAAATATTTATCATATATTTTTTTGTAAATTAAATGGGAGAGAAAAAAGATGGATATCAATTGAGTTAATAAATTAATTTATTTTTTATCTAAAGAGTTTAAAGTTGGATTTTGAGAGCTCATTAACATTATGGCATGTTTTCAGGTAGAAAGCACTTATAGAGATATTCAAACCGCTTATAGATCATTTAACAACAGGTCCTTGCATCTGTTTTGGGATTTATTTTGTGATTTATACAAGGATACTATTTTTATACTTCGTAACAAGTTCATGATCTTCTATTTCACAACGGTATATGCATATTTGTATTCATTATTATTATCAAATTGGATAAAGAAAATGATTTGGGAAAAACCAGAAACACCAATCAAGCAATTTATAATTATTACGTAAAATTTGATTATCATTGCATCGTTTTTTTTTTTTGGAATCAGTAATGAATATGAATAGTATTTTAACATCCCGTTAATTAAACTATAAATACAATAATTCGCTGTTATATATGTGATCAGATTGAGAAAGCAAATATGCATACTGATACCTCCTTGACTCTTGATTATTAAAAAAAAAAAAATCTAGGCTCTAAACAGGGGAATGCGTGTGAGTTGAACTGGTCTTTCATGTGTTACAGTTGGAATCACCACTGATCTAGCTCACACACAAGTTGTTCTCACGAACATGACATTCCATATGCTTTTTGATAGATTGACACTTTAATAACAAAGACTTTTTGCTAGTATTCCCTTTTATTTATTAATATTTTCTCCAACAGAAGTGACAGCTGAATCATTTGGTCAAGCAAGTATATCAACTTTCTAACCCACTCTTTCCAATCTATCTCCTGGCTTAGCTACCACGAAGGATGTTTTAGCTAATTAAAAGCCCTTCCAGCCTTCACATATTCACCTTTGTTCCACGCAAAGCTCGCCGTACGTCCAGGTGTCAATCTATAAAACTCACAAATTTACTTAATTTTATATGATTTTTTTTATAAAATAAATACTCCATTCGTTAAAAAATATAAGATATTTTTAATTGATTCTCACTTCCAATAAATAATTACTTACTTTTAAATTAACTCTATTTTTTTATATTTACTTCTATTAAACATCCTATAATAAATATAAAATTACTATCAATAGGAATACTTTTAAAAAAAGTGATTATATTTTAAAAGATTAAAAATGCCTTATATTTTTGAACGTTTAACTCCTTAAAAAATGACTTACATTTTTAAATGAACGGAGTATGTAATTTTAAATATTTCATAAACAGATTCAACTTTTATTACTATATTTTTTAAAAAATTGTTAATATATTTTGTATGGTGTTATTCAAACAGTGCGTATTATAAAATCGAATGCAATGTCAACATGGCTTGACTTAATTAATTGAAGATGTTTAGACTAAATTTTACGTTTTCATATCTGGTCAAAAAGAAGTTTTACTTTTACATATAACGTTCATCAATCCCCTTTTGAGCTGTAATTAGATACATTTTTTCGTGAATTGCAAGCATAGTTTGTGACTCACATGATAAGTCATACTTTAAACTGGGAGCGATCGTGTAACAACATTAGAAGCATGAACAATAAGCTGTTTTCACAGCTTTAGGACTTTAATAATCATTATTAATATATTAATATATAAAATGTACACAAAATGAGATTATAGATAACACAACTTATCTTGAACTCAATATAAATGCAAGAACCACTTTAATTACTATAAAATTTATGACAAGTGGCAAGTCCTGATTTTTCATTTAACTTCAATGTACGTAAGACATGGAAGAATAAGAATTTATCTTGAACTTTATGTAAATACACAAAACTCATTACTTTTGAGTTTACTTAATTAAAATAAAATTTGTAACGAATCATATTATTTACAAGTACGATTTAATTTGTCCACTCAATCTGATACAGAGCAAAAATATCCAAATTTTAAAATACTTAAAATATCGTTGTTTTTATGTTGTAGAAATAATAGGTGACCCCAATTAATGGGACGCATTAGATTTAGTTCACGACGTTGCCTCAAGAAGAGAGTAAAGATGCAGCCTAAGCGCCTAACTACTGGCCAAAAAAAAAATGTAGCCTAACTATTTTAGGCGGCAAATGTGGGACCCCATCCGCAAACTTTCATTTGACCAGTGCCGTTCCTGACTCTCAACCCGGGTTAGGTTTCTTTTATACGACACGGCACGTGTCGTTTTAAGTCATATATATAGTACATGCCCCCTCTTCACCTTCTTTCACATCCGCATAGAAAAAGGAACCAAATCCCAAGCTTACCTTGCCAGAATTCTCAGAGCCTTCGGACTCAGCATTTTTCTCATTCCTCCTCCTCCTTCTGCAAATACAAATTTAAACACATTCGTCTCTTTTAAAACGAGAGGCACCATATGTCGATGAAGTTAGAGCCGTTGGATTTAGGAGTTCAGATTCCATACCACTTCAGATGCCCCATCTCCCTCGAGCTGATGCTTGAACCCGTTACTATATCCACGGGTCAGACCTACGACCGAACCAGCATCCAGTCGTGGTTTGCCGCCGGTCCAACAACCTGTCCCGTCACCAGAGCGACTATTTCTGATTTTACCCTCATCCCTAACCACACTCTTCGCCGCCTTATCCAAGACTGGTGCGTTTCCAATCGCGATTTAGGAGTCCAACGGATCCCGAGTCCGACCCAAGCCGCCCGCCCGGCTGTGGTTCGGACGTTGTTGAATCAAGCATCGTCGGGGACGAGTACTTCTCAGTCGCGTATCTCTGCGCTGCGACGGCTTAGAGGATTCGCTAGTGGCTCCGAGGACAATCGATCTCTAATTGGATCTCACAACGCCCGCCGGATTCTGCTAAATATCCTTTTGATGCAAATTCGGATTGTTTGGAGTTGAAGCACGAGTCTCTCGCGCTTCTGGTTTATTTTTCACTCGCTGAATCTGAATGGGTCTTCATCGCATCGGAACCAGAGAGAATCAAGTATTTGTCCCGCTTGCTGTTTCATTCCTCCATCGAAGTTCGAGTTAACTCAGCCACACTGATCGAGACCGTCGTGAGCGGGACCCGTTCGCCGGAGCTGCGTGCTCAAATCAGCAATGTCGATGAAATCTACGAAGGTGTTGTTGACATGTTGAAGAGTCCGGTTTCGCACCCTCGCGCTCTCAAGATTGGGATCAAGGCCTTGTTCGCTTTGTGCCTGCTGAAACAAGCACGACATAAAGCAGTGGCCGCCGGAGCGCCGGAGATCCTCGTCGAACGGCTTGGTGATTTCGAGAAATGCGAGGCCGAGAGAGCTGTGGTGACGATTGAGTTGCTTTGTCGAATTCCGGAGGGGTTGGCTGCATTTGCAGGTCATGCTCTGACGGTGGCCGCAGCTGGTGAAAACGATACTGAAGATATCAGACCGGGCGACAGAGCACGCAGCCGGAGCGCTACTGTCTCTGTGCTCGAAGTCGGAGGAGTGCCGGAGGAAGGCGGTGGCAGCGCGTGTGCTGACGCCGCTGCTATTGCTGGTGCAGAGTGATTGCACGGAGAGGGCAAAGAGGAAGGCGCAGATGTTGCTGAAGCTGCTTCGGGATTCGTGGCCAAGAGATTGTGTCGGAAACTCTGACGATTTTGCATGCAGCGAACTTGTAGTTCCCTTTTGACGATGCTGCTTGCTTCGTTTGGCGCATCCTCTCGAAAACTTCCTCCAAAATTTCCAGTTTCAGGGAAAAGCAGATCAGATCAGTCATGAATATGATTGAGAGTTTTAGGTTCATCAGTACATAATACTGCAAGAAATTTTTTTCTTTTATGGGTTCATTCATTCATTTTATGTAAGAATTGCTGGGAGTATAGAAAATCATCCCAAAGGTTTTATTTTGTAGAGACTAACTAATTTGAAGTGTTAAATTCTTTATTTCTATATGTTCATCGTGATTATTGTTGTCAAATTTTTAAGTTAATTGTATGAATTTATTGTTTAATATTTTTAATTTATAAAATTGTGTTAACTCACGCATAATCTCAAATTGAATAAAACTCAGTTAAACTTACTAATTGACTCTTTGAGTTTACGTTTTTAATTTATAAAATTGTATCAATCTACTCATAAATTTATTGTGTGAAACAAGTATATGTCGTGTAAAACTTGATTAATAGAAATGATAGGATTTTTTTTAATAAAAAATAAAACTGAAAAAATAAAAAATAATACTAATAAAAAAGAAAAAAATACTAAAAATAAGTTGCTTTATTTAAAATTTCTATGTTGAATATAATAATTTATGAATGTAGATAGATTTAATTTTAATGATTTATATTGAAAATATATTTAAATTAAATTAAATTAGATCATATTTTATATTTTAATTATTTAATCATGTATTTTTAAAGACTATTTATTAATAAAAATAAATTTTATAAATTTACGATTCGAATTTACATCCTTATTATGAGTTTATTTAAACTCGTAAATTTAACAATTTTGTTTGTGATTATTTGTACTACTGCTACAACACAACAACACAAGTCTTATCTCACAAGAAGTACTTGTTTATATGTATTGCAAGTGCGATTATATTAAGTAGTAGCTAGCTTTTGGGTTTAGTAATTTATTATGATTATGAGTAAGTAATTTATTTTTCCCCTTTTACGTAGGCTAAACTAAAACCAAAATAAATTGTGGTGTTGTGGGGAGAAATTTTTGATAGGTTTAATTTGATTGAGTAGTGTTATTATTACTTTTTCCTGGCTACTGCCTCAATAGTTTAATTTGATTGTCTAAAAATCCACTATCTTCTACCAATTTAATAACATTATAAGCCTTTTTTAATGGAAACATGATGAAGTTATAAGTTCTGAAGGAAGAGATTAGCCAAAAAAAATATAGGGAACTAAATTAAGCAGCTTGACTTGTGAATAGTGCTGTATTGAGATAGTGTGATAGCCAAATGGAGAAAGTATACAATAAGGAAACCGAATCATGGCTTGGAATGAGTAATACGTTGATCTCAGTAAACTGATAGCCAAATAAACCGTTCCAGGCAACCTTGGTCTCGTCCCCTGCCACTCATCGATCATCTTCATTCTGCTCAGCGAGGAATCTAATTTCACCCAGCACCTCGTATTAAGCCAGAAACAGAACCTCTGTGCTTGAAATCCAAACTTTTGACCCCTCGTGCCTCTCAAAAATCTATTATTCCAAAACCTTGATACTGCTTTGACCAATACTGCATATGGCGGCACCATTGGAGATAATTTTTCTTCCATTGTAACTCAAGAACCTCCGTAGTCTCTCTACGCCAAACACAAACCAATCAA
>NW_026556653.1:0-33319 GCF_029017545.1 Prosopis cineraria
ATGAAGATGGGTTTGTTTCTTCTGTTGGCGATTTTAGCATTTGATTTGGTGCTAAATGTTTCTAGCAATGCAGAAGGGAGTGGTCACTTTTAAAAATCTCAATTACTTTAAAATATTTGTTGCCATTGAATTGATACTTTAAATAGATTAATTACAAATTTTTATATTACTACTTTTTCTAATTCTATTTATAAGGTAGAGAGATATGGTATTTTTCTCACTTTTAAGTTGTTATAATTTTTGTCACAAATTTTTTCTTTCAACGCCCTCAATCAAATGGTAGTGAGAGAAAATATATTATTAAAGTATGTTTATTTATTAGGTTATCCTCTTTTAAGTTGTATTGTTGTTGGGTCATGAATACTATCAAGGGTATCCTATTGCATGTTGGACTTTATGTTTCTTATTTCTGTACATATATCCCATTACAGCATGGTTGATATTTGCTTATTCCCATAAATTGATATAATTAGGTCCTGTTTGCTTCAATTCCTTAGGAGTCATAGGAATAGTCCCTCTCTTAATAACCATCATTCTTATATTAGCATATATTACAGATGTTTTCACATAAAATTTGATTTTCTATGAGACAGGTGATGCGTTGAATGCATTGAAGATCAGTTTGGCTAATCCTAACAATGTTCTCCAAAGTTGGGATCCTACCCCTGAAAATCCTTGTACTTGGTTTCATGTTACACGCAACATTAACAATAGTGTGACCCATGTGTGAGTACTTATTGTTTGTGGTTTTGACCTTCAATTTAAGATGCTTACCACACCTAGTGTAAACAATTGTGTTTTGTCAAAATGATCTTCGAAATGTAAGCCTTTTAAGTTCATTAGTTCAACAGCTTGGTCAGCTTCAAATTTGTAGTACTTATAAGTTGAGAATCAAATGCATTGTTAAGTTGATTTGCCTCATTTATCTAAAGCCAAGACTTTGCTTAAGAATTATTGTTAATTGTTATTCTCTTCTACTATTTACTCGAGGCTTCTTTAAAAATGATCTTATAAATACTACTATTATATTGGGTAGGCAGGGTATGAATTGATTTTATAATTTACTACCACAAAGCTTAAGTGCCCGTTTGGATTTTAGTTGGATATAATAGATTATAAAAAAATATTTGATTAAGTAGTTAATTTTAATCATAATTGATTATGTTATAATGCAATCGGTTTGGATACTATTTTTTTAAATTAATTTTAACAGAATTGAAGATATTTGGATAATTTAATCAGAATGAATTTTTAGCTATATAAATTGCTATATAATTTAATTTTTAAATACTAAATATTAATTTTTTGAAGATACAAAGTTTAAATTTTATTAAGAAATAAAAAGGGAAAAGAAGAGAGTTTAATTTTATTTTATTAAATTATGTGTTTTTTTTTTTGTAATTTTTTTTGAGCTTGTCTTTGTAATTTTTCCCAACATTTTTGACAAACTTTTAGCAGAAAGCAAACAGAAAGAGCTTATGGGGAAACGTGCATTTTGCCTCTTTAATCGATTTTTGCAGTTTTGCGGTGTTTGGGTAATTTTGTTCAAAAAATTGATTGTGGGCTAAAAATTGATTTTCTCTTCTATCCAAACACACACTAAAATTTTAGGATATATAATAGGGAAAATGACATTAAGGACCATTTAAGAATATTATTTATAGTTAAGGACCTTAAAAAATGAAATTAAAGAAAACCATTTAAGAATACTCATCTTTCATGTTTTCAATAGTCATCTTTAGCATTCTCATTACTATTTTTTTTAATTTTTTTTAGTAGTTACCTTTAATCTAAGGTAATTTTTGAATTTTTTTTTAAAAAAACTGAATATTGAAAATGCTCAAGATGAGTAATGAAAAAAATTAACTTCAAAATTTTTTAATTCCAGATAAGGACTATGGTCCTTTTTTAAAATTTTAAAATTTTAGAATCTTTAACTATAAATAATAATCTTAAATGTCACTCTCCTTGTATAATTTGCCAAGGGCCTCTTATTCTCTTAATAACAATGTCTGTTTTTGACAAAGCATTCTCTCTTCTTGTCCTCTATATTGTCCTAAAGAATAGTCAAACAATTTATCTTCCTTATGCATCTGTCTATAGTCCTGAGTTTTGATGTTTTAACTCCTGGATTGTTTTCTTTTGCCTTTAAAAACTAATAATGAATGATTTAAACACTCTGAACTAACTAGAGTTGATCATTTTGATACCAGTACAGCAAAAATTGCTGTGTTTCTCAGTTTCTGGAGGTCCATGTCATTCCATGATTATCTCTATATATTAACCATTATATCCACAGAATTGGATTATGAATTTAGGCTTCATAACATTTTCAATCCAGTTAGTTAATTTAGATTTCAAGCTCAGGATTCAATATTATTTGCATGATGTAATTTCTGAACTTATGGTTTTCTAACCCTAAAATATTGATTTGTATCTTACAGGGAACTTCATGACAATAATATAAGTGCAACTACTCCAAAAGAGCTTGGAAATTTGACATATTTAGTTAGCTTGGATATTTCCTCAAACAAGTGGTCCCATCCCAGCCTAATCGGGCAACCTTTAAAAGCTATGTGTTCTGTATGTCGTGCTCTCATTAATCTCTTTGATCTTTAAATTTCATTTGTTTATTATTTCCGTCATGAGGGTCTTATATGCTAAATTATTACTGTATTTATTTGATCTGGGAATATGGATTGGGCTGATCGGGCTACCATTTAAGCCTTTTTTTTAGTCTCAAGCTATTGAAAATTGGAATATTTTTATATGGTTAAAAAGCAATTTTATTTCTAAACTACTTACCGTAACAATGTTGCTTCTAAACTAATTAAATTGGAGCAATGTTGCCTTATCATTTAAACACCATTAATCATAGCTAGTGGGCTCACTTTTTATGAGTTAATATGCAATTTTACCTGTAAACTATTCTCAAAGGAGAAATATTCCTTTTAAACTAATTAAATTTGAGCAATGTTGTTCCCGTAGTTTAAAAATCATAAATGTCTGTTAACTAAAGAGAAATAATGAAAAGTACTTTTTGTACCAATGTCATTCCATTCACATTCTTTCTAACATCCAATATTCATATGAAAGTATTTATCCATGTTATGATATTCTCGACCAACATTCCTATAAGTCTTAAACTATACATTAAGAAGAAGCTCAATCTTAGTATTAATTTTCTTCAGTGACAAATATAACAATTGTTGAAGTATAATTCACACTGATAACATTACAAGAGGAGCTCTTGATTCAATAAAAAGCATGTATAAACAATATTTTCAAGGTAAAAGGTCGCTTCTTATTGTCTTGAGTGTATCAATCTATAAAATTGACTGTCATAAATAAATATACTCTCACATATGCATTATTAACAAAAAACAAAAAACTAATGCAACAACTAAAATGCTATAGTTTAGTTGAAATCTTGACTTGATTCAATGTTAACTAAAGAGAGATAATGAAAAGTAAGTCTCATTAGCTACAATTAATGAACGTGTATGATTTTTAAATGGTGAGGGCAACATTACTCCTCTAAGAATGGTTTAGGAGCAAAATTGTATTTTAACTCATGAAAAGTGGGTCTTACTAATTATAGTAACAAATGTTTAAACGACAAGGGTAACATTGCTTTAATTTATTAGTTTAGGGGCAATATTATTACAATGAGTAGTTTAGGGCAACATTTGTAACACACCAAAATTTTTTTTTAAAATAATTTAACTCAACCATAGTTGAGTTACAGCCACCCAACACATTTTTTTATCAATAATTTCAATATAAAATATTTTATAATTGGCTTCAACTCACACACTATAACATTTCAGATAAATTTTTACCTCCCACATGCCATTAGGCTAAATCACATTTGTCCATCCTTATACTCCCAACAAGTAAACTAAATCACATTTGTCCATCCTTATACTCCCAACAACTAAAATAAGCAATTTAGTCAATTTCCAACACAAGCCAGTTATTTGGCCTTATAATCATGCCATTTTAACCAATTCAAAATAAACCAAATATTAAAATTACAGTCATCCAAATTGTACCAAAAATAGAAATAGTTTAAAAGGCATGATTACATTTATATATTCATATAATTGACAATAAACAAAAAGCCCTAATATTGGCAATATAACACATTATAAATCATAAATCAAATATCCAAAAGAGACAGTGGATATATGCCACTAAGCCTCTAGGATTCCTCCACGTGTCACTTGTGGCTCTCCTCCTGAAAATTGTTAACCACATAATGAGACTCAAAAGTCCCAGTAACCAAAGCCAATTTATGATAGTGTATACAAACAGTTAAGTGTGTGCTTACTAAGTGAGAATTAAAAATAATATAATTCTAACAAATATAAGAAATATTACAATACACACAAACAACCATCCTTATATCCCTCCATTAACCTCGAGCCGTAGCCCTCACTCGGTGCTAAATTACCCGACCAAAGGTAGATTAGCCCGAGCCCTTACAAACTACCTATTGAGCTCCAATAGGGGCGTACCACGTGGCACATAAATACAACAACAATAGCAAGTCTCCCAACACCTCCCACAATAATCAAACAAATTCATAATAATATTGCACAATTATACAATATTACAAAATTCATAATTTTTTTAATAATCACCCAATTAACATGAAGTAACACTAATCACAAATTAAAAGCATGGTTATCTTGTGGCTTTTTCAATAAATTATTCCTTAAAATTTCTCTCTCACCACAATCTTCACCAGTAATACAATCTATAAATAACATATTATTTATAAATATTAGTTTCAATTTTTGAAACTAATAAAATAATTTTAATAATAGAATTAAAAATATAACATAATTTCTAATCTCAATCTTAATACAAATCTAGAGTTAATACTATTAAGTAAAATTTTTAACCCCTCTTTTAATTATCAATAAACATTAATAATCTAAAAATCAACTTCTAAACTAATTTCTATTATCAAAATTTTTTTTATTTCATAAATTCGCACCTAAAATACCCAAAAATTAAAAATTGAGTCTCTAGCTTAGAATCATAATCCTATAGCCATAATAATTCATTTCTCATTCTAAATAATCATCTAAACCTCAATAAATCAACATATATTTTTAGATCTAGTCTAGAATTTGATCCATAAGCCACAAATTCAAAGATCATCAACAAATTTATACTCTAGAACATTTATTATACTACTGACAACCTCAAAAACTATATTTATTCAACATAAATTCATCCCTCTTTCAGATCTTAAATTTTCTACCACTACAAACTCAGAAACCAAAGAAGAAGGATGATTAAGAAAATTTTTTAGAACACTTAGTCTTGAAAAGCTTAAAATTACACCCTAAATATCCTATTAAAAACTCTTACCTTAAAAATTTAGATATTTCGCACCGGCGACTCGCGTTCTCTCCGCCTCAGCTTGTGCACAGAAAAAGAATTGAAGAAACGAAAGGAAACGGGTGATTTTTATAAAAATTTAGTGGGTCCCATATTTTTTTATTTCTTCTTTCCTCTCTCTCCTTTTTTTTATTATTATAATATATATGTAATGATGGCATGCGGCGAAAGTTTTCTTGTTCTTCTTGTTTTGTTTTGTTTTTTTTCCCATACCTTTTCTCTTCTTTTCTTGTTTTTTATAATAATAATAATAATTTAATAATATTATTTATTATTATTATTATTATTTTAAATTTTTTTAAAATTTTTTTAATTTATAATTATATTCTAAGTTAGATTTAATAATCATCTCCTACTAATTTGCTTACCTCTAAATATTTTTTTCAAAATTTTTATTAACCAAAATTAACTATTAAAATTTAAATTGGGATGTTACAACATTGCTCCTATGAGAATAGTTTAAGGATAAAATTACATCTTAACTTATTTTCATATAATAAAACTTATGATCTTGGACCATTTGAGCTTTTTAAAGAATGAGCTTAGGTTTGGGCTACCATTCTATCGGGTTACCCATTTAAACCTTTTTTTTTTGCTTGAACTTTGAAAATTAGGGTATTTTTTATACAAAAAGATTTATGATCTTAGCCCTTTTAAGCCTTTAAAAAATAGGTTTAGGCTACCCGTTTAAGTCTGTATTTATTTCGATTCTAAAAATATATTATATTTTAAACTTTAAAATATGTGTTTGTACTTTAAAATGATGGTTTGTGTTACTTATTTTAAATTTTAGAATATTTTAATTTATAGTTTTGAGCTTAATATTTAGGAAAAGTATCACACAAGGACCACTGTAGCATATTTATATCAATTAGGAACAGTAAGATTATGAAATTTCATTGCAATTTCTTGGTCCTTAGATCAAATTATTATTATTTTTTACGTGAAATGATTGAATTGCTCCAAAAATTTAAAATAAAAAAAAGTCACTCCCCTATCGCTGATGTTGACCACCGAATCGCAACTAGCAATTAGTCACTAGAGCTCTGGTGTTGGTGACTCTTTTATTGGATAATTGGTTAAGGTGGTTAAGGGAGGTTTGATTCCATGACCTCTTGGTCACCTAAAAAGTTTAGTGGCCACCAAGTTACCAAGTCTATTTAATCATGTATGGCAAATATGTATGTACGTACGTACGTACGTAATAATCCAAGCTTCTAAGCCTCCTCCATGTTATAACATAACGATATATTGGTAATTTCAGAATGATATTTGTTATTTTTTCAATATTATTTGTTAATCTAATATGGTCAATTACAAATTGGGAGATTTAAAACTTTATATATTTTACTTATTAAAGTTTGAATGTATGATTATTAATCATGAATTTGTTGTCGTTAAAACTCAAATAGATTTATGTTAATTCGAATGATTTATTGTTGTAACATCCCAAATTCTTACCCTTTGGGTTAATTAAGTTAATAATATATTAAGAGAGTTTAAGGATATTTAAATACATTGAAAAATAATTTTTATAATCAATTATGCATCTTTTGTTTAACATTGGTTTTCATAGCTATTTGTTTAATTAGCTTATTTAATTCTAACTTATCATGGTAGGCTTATTTTATCATGTCTAAACCTTTTCTACTATTGTAACCCCATTTGAGAAATATTTTACTACAATAAAAGCTCTTTTTACTATGATAAGCTTTATAAAATGATATCTAAAAATCTATCCATCATGGTGAGTATTTGTTTACCTTGGTATTTGTTTAATTATTTAGTCCTAAATTATTTATAGGTATTCGTCTAATTACCTTATTTAGTCTTAAATTATTGTGGTAGATTTATTTTATTATGTCTAAACCTTTTTGTTACCATGGTAGCTCCATTTGAGAAATATTTTACTGCAAGAAAAGCTCTTTATTTAAAGATCTATCTACCATGATAAGTATTTATTTACCATGGGGGTTTTTGAAAAAAATAAGTTTTACTTTTTATTACTATGTTAGATACTTTTTAGCAGGATCTCCGGCCAACAGCTATTTGGTGGTTGGCACTGATGATAGTGGGGGGTGACTTTTTTTTAATTATTTTAAAATTTAGGGGCAATTTAGTTATTTCACGTAAAAAAATACTTTCAACTAAGGACCACAGAACTGCAATGAAATTTCAAAATTTTACAGTCTTTAATTGATATTAATATGCTATAATAGTCCTTGAGTGATATTTTCCCTGATATATAATATAAAAATGACACATTTAATATTAAAAAAATAAAAAAATGGCTTTTGGCATCTGTAATGAGGTTGATCAACCAGGATTAGATTTAAAGAAATGATCAATTTAAGGGTAATAAGGTTTTTGATCCCAAGCCCACAAGGGTCAAGCCTTTATGGGCTGAATATATCTCAAACTCAATCAATATGAAGATACACATAAATATATTAGAAGTGATCTGTACTAAGAAGGTACTTCGATCCCTTCATCCTAATTTATGAGATATTATATTTTTTGATAAAATTATGCATGTCAATAAAATTCATTAAATATATTTTACAATTTTATTTTTTAAACACATAATTATAAATTTCCAAACATACCTTTCATTTAATATAACTTTATTTATAAAAAAATTAAATAAAAAAATAATAAAAAAGAAAATATAATATTAAAATAAATATAATTAATGAAACCTTATTTTGTTTTTGCCAAGTGTTTTATTCTACCATACTGACGTGAAACTCCCTGACTTGATTTGTGTGAATAATCAATTGTTTTGTTGCAGCTGGGGGCCCCACTTCCCCATAATCATCTGAAACATCATCAACCAGGTTGTGAAGTGGGCACTGCAAATGAGATGCTTTGTGTCTCCACTCTCCTCCACACCATCTCTCGGCTGCTCTGCTGCATGTTCCATGTCTACCATTGCTTCTGGATTCTTGTTTCTTGCCCTGTTTCTGCATATTTTGAGGCTAGAGAGATGATTACATGATGATGATTTCCTATTTCGATAATTTACTTTAGTTGTGTGTGTGTTGATTAGCCATTTTGGCATTGTTGTGTTAGCAGTTGTGCTGATATGTAAGTGGTTTTATGATTTAGCAGTTGTATTGTATAACAATGGATGGTTGAGTTACATGTTCACAAATGGCTACTTTTCCTACTTTCACTAAAAATAGAGACTTTTCCTCTTGATTCTCTAATTAGTACTAGATTATTAATGTTAATGTTGATTTTTAGTTTGAATTGATGTGCTGAAATACTATTGTAAAATTCAAGTTCCATTCAATTGTATTGTGTTTGTGTGTGTTCTCGTTTATTTACTATACCTCAAATACTATATTTTAGACGGCAAAAGTAATTTTTAAAAAAGTTCTAACTTCCAATGATATACTGGTTTTGGTTTGGAGTAAATTTTGTACCAGAAAAATCATTGTAAGATCAATGAAGCAAATTAGGTTTGTGGATACTTGTTTTACAACTATTTTCTTGTACTTTTTTTGAACTATAATATAGGACATTTTTTAAAAGTTTTAATTTTTTAAAATATAAAATGTTGGATAAGTTATATATATATATATATATATTTCAATTATACTTTTATTTATTATATTCCATTCAAATAATTAATAAAGATATTTTGAATAAGTCAAATATTATATTTATTCCACACATTAAGCGTACGACTGAAAATAAGTAAAAAATTTAGAAAATCAAAATTTTAACCAACTTTTTTGAGAAACATAAATTGTTTAAGTATGATTTATAGTATGGTTGAACAAGAGTATTTGGTTTTTTTTTTTTTTTTGGATCTCCTAGTCTAATGGTTAAAGTTTTAATTTCAAGGTATCTATCAGACTATATACCTTGTCCATATTTTTCATACACAGTCAACTGTCAAATGAAAGAATATGATAAATAATCATACTCTTATATTAAAATTTCTGCTTAACTCATATTTTCATGATGGACTCAGTCAATAAATTGAGTCAATCATTTAATAGTATCACCAATAAATTGAGTTAGTCGTTAAGTGTTCACCTAACTTTTTATACGAAACTAATGTCTAACATCATCTCATAATTTTTTTAGTAGACTTGACCTATTGGTTCTACTCAAGAATCCTTTTATTTTGCTCATGGTTGAAACTGAGAGATTCTTAGAAAGACATTATTAGCAAAGAAGAGATATATCTACTGAGAAAGTATTTAAGAGTTTTGACATGCTTATGAGAAACTCTTTAACTGGCTTGATTTGTGTGAATTATAAATTGTTTTGTTGCAGCTGGAGGACCCTCTTCTCCACAATCATCTCTAAATGAATCATGATCACCATCTCCAACATTGCCAAGTGCTTGCCCTGTTTTTGCCTATTATCTATGGCTTCTAGGTTCATAATCCTATTTTGAATAATCTCTTTGTTTTGAGTTATGCACGCGCATGTGAGTGCGTGTATTGATAAGCCATTTTGGCATTGCTGTAATCGTACTATTATGTGAGTGGTTTGTTAGCTGCAATGGATTGTTGTTGGAGATTATATATGGTTACAATTGCCTATGTTTCCTGCTTCCGTTAAAAAGATCAGGGAGTGAAGGTTTTCATGGTTCAAGATTGGAGACATAATAATTAATAAAAATAATATCATACACATATTTTATGTGTGTGTGTTATTTTTTATCCAATGAAAGTATAAAGGTGTTAAAAACACCACGGTGTGTAAAATTTATATTTTCTAGAAATTTATTTTCAAGTGTTTAGCCAAAAAATATATCAGAGTGAACAAAAGAAATGCCGTTTAAGTGCTCTCTGCCACATAAGTATGCACAATCAATTGCCCTATTTTTTTAATATAAAGTCATGGGTAAATTGTACAAGAAAAAGTAATTAAGGTATGTCTAAACGCATAAAATTTTAATACTAATATGTTGGATTATAAAAAATTTTAATATCTAGATTATCTTTAAAAATATAATGAATAAACTAATCTACATGCCCCTCCATCCCTATATATAAAAAACCTTCTAAAACCTTTTTCTGTCCCTAAATATAAGAAATTATTAGCATATTTTTTTAATAAATGAATCATTATATCCTTATTAAATTGGAAAGAGAAAAAAAATATTCTTATTAATTTACTTTAAAAAAAATTTATTTTTTACAATAATTAAAAGTAAAATTAAAACGTTACTGTATTTTTAATTAAATAATTAACTTTTATTAATTTGTATAATTTAATTTAAAAATATTATATATATATACACACACATAAACGGAGGGAGTATTTATTAATTTTTTTAAATATATAGTCAAAGTGAATCCTTGAATTACCAATGAATCATTTTAGACTGTTTTCTTTTTCCTCATTGACAGTCACGCACACATACATACATCAAATAGGAGCACTTTCTCTTTCTTATTTATTTTTCCTCAACATTTTCCCAATTTTTAGGCAAACATTTATTTTCTCTTTGACTATTTTAAACATCCCACGCAACCTTGCATCTTCTTTCTCATCGTTTTAAATTTTTTTAGGCAGCTTTTAAAAAAAAAATTCAATTTTTCACTTCTCTCTCTGATTCTTTTTCTACTCACTCGTTTTTTCTTTCGTTAGAACTTTTCCATTTAATCATTTTCTCATCAATCATCTTCCTTTGCAAGGGATGAAGGAATATTATTAAGAACGATCTCACTTTGTTTTTCCTTGCCAGATTTGTTAGTTCGAATTTAAGTTTTGTCATCAACTTCTTTAACTTTGATCATTTCGTTCAAAATTTTATATGTTGATTGGTAAGTTTAATTTCTACTCTTGTTTAAATGACCACAAGCTTTACCTACAATGACTACAAGTTTCATTTCATCTCTCACTTATCTGGTTTTCCACTACTCACTCCAATTTCCAATCCAAAATCTGGTTCTAAACGACCTAACTTGATCTAACCACTAAAATGGGTTAATGGCTTAATGCAGCAAAACAACCCACTTGCCACGTTGGTTGATAGCCAGATCGGTTTGACCGTTAGGTTCGGACCTTAAAACGCCACTCTTGATTTTCTAACTAGTATATTATATATTTATCTTTCCTTTGGATATTATATGCTTCATTTGGGCAAAATATATCTTTAGACAATGTACCATAAAATGGATTTCTTTCATTTTTATTTTGGAAAAGTTTTTAGTCAGATGATTTCTCATACATTGGTTATTTCTTTCCAATGATGCCTCACCGAACATACTCTCTTTTTTATATATACTGCAAACAATCATAAGATATTCTAACTTAAAATTATTTTCTAGTTTTGGAGTAAACATAAATATACTATAATGAAACATTTTGTAAGTAATCTAAGTCTATACGCATATTTATATAACAATTTGATATTTGCAATTTGAAAAATTAATATAAATTTGATAACAATACTATTGATTATAAGCTTAAATACAGTCACAAGTGGTCATTTAATTTACATGCTTTCAGGATCATAGATTTTTTTCCCCCAATAGTAACTCAAATGCTAAAACTAATAATAAAAAATCCAACTTACAATCATTTACTGCTTTTGGAGTAAATCTTTCGACAGAAAATTTTATGAGTGATCTATGTCTAAGCCTAGTTATTGTAAAATTATTATAGAAGCAAATTACATTACAAATTTATCAAACTGAACTTTCTTGAATAAATCATTAACCGTAAGAAATTTTTTTTTATTAAAAAAAGGGATTAAGTCTGGGAAGGTTGACTCTGACTATAACTCAACAATGTTAGACTAATCAAAGTTCTCGAAGTTCCTCTGAAAGACAAATTCTATGTTCAACATGTTTAGAAATAAAATAACTAAAAATAAAACATAAAACGAATTTTTAGGGTCCAGATGTTAGAATTTCAAGTGTTGGATATTTCTCTACAATTATATATTGATACTGCTTTTCTATAATCATTTTCTCATTGAATATTACTTGATTTCAAAGATAGGATTTGACTGATCGATGAATATTCAATTGGAACTTTATTATATTCATTTATATGAATGTAATCTATAAATGTAGCTGAAGCTCTCAGAAGTGCAGTAAACAGAAGATAGGAGATATGAAGATGGGTTTGTTTCTTCTATTGGCATTTTTAGCATTTGATTTGGTGCTAAATGTTTCTGGCAATGCAGAAGGTGAGTGGTCACTTTTGAATTAATGTTTTAGATAGCTTAATTACAAACTTTTTATATTATTAGTTTCTTTTATCCTATTTATAAGGTAGAGGATATGATCTTTTACTATTTATAAATCACCTTAATTTTTCATCACAAATTTTCCTTTTCAATACCCTCAATCAAATTTTAGTGAGAGAAAGTACATTGTTAAAATATATTTATTTAACAGGTTGAAAATTTATTAAATTTTTGGACAGAATTAATAAGTTTTAATTTTTTTTTAATTTTGATAAAATATATTGAAAGTAACTTATGAATAGAATCAGAGGAAGTAAACCTATTTTGTTAATCTGGTTATCCACCTTTGAGTTGTATTATTGCTGGGTCATAAATACTATTAAGGGCATCCTCTTGCAAGTTGGTCTTCATGATTCTTATTTCTGTACATATATCCCATCACAACATGGTTGATATTTGTTTGTTCCCATAAATTGATATAATTAGGTTCTGTTTGCTTCAGTTCTTTAAAAGTTATAGGAATAGTCCATCTCCTAATAATCATCGTTCTAATATTAGCATATATTAATGATGTTTTCACCTAAAAAAAATGCTTTTCTCTGAGACAGGTGATGCATTGAATGCATGGAAGACCAATTTGGCTGATCCAAACGATGTTCTCCAAAGTTGGGATCCTACCCTTATAAATCCTTGTACTTGGTTTCATGTTTCGTGCAACAGCAACAATAGTGTGACCCATGTGTGAGTAATATTTCTCTGTGGTTTTGACCTTCAATTTAAGATCCTTAGCACACCTAGTGCAAACAATTAACTTGTGTTTTGTCACAGTGATCTTGAAAATGCAAACCTTTCAGGTCCATTGGTTCCACAGCTTGGTCAGCTCTCAAATTTGCAATACTTGTAAGTTGAGAATCAAATATAATTGTTAACTTGATTTGCCTCATTTATATGATGCCAACATTTTGCTTTAGAATAATTTTTAGTTGGTATTCTCTTCTGTTATTTCCTTGAGGCTTCTTTATACTATTATACTGAGTAGCAAGGGTATGAACTTTAGGATATATAATAGGTAAAATGACATGTAAGGACCATCTAAGAATATTATATAATTACAATTAAGAACCTTAAAAATGAAATTTCAAAAAAAAAAAGACCATGTAAGAACACTCATCTTCAATATTTTTTCAATAGTCATCTTTAGCATTTTCATTTTTCAATACTATTTTCAATATTTTTTTCAATAATCATCTTTAACATTTTCAATAATATTTTTAAATTTTTTTAGTAATTACCTTTGATATTTTCAATCACTATATCTCACAATTTCAAAATTAAAAAGAATTAAAAGATAACTGTCTTTCAGTATTAAAAAAATGAAATATAAGTATTGAAAACATTTAAAGTGACCACTGAAAAATTTAAAAAAAAAATAAATATTGAAAAGGCTCAAGATGAGTAGTGAAAATTAACTTTGAAAAATGTTAATTTCAATTAAGGATTATGGTCATTTGTTAAAATTTTAAAACTTTAGGATCTTTAATTATAAATAATATTTTTAAGTGGTCCCTAAATGTCACCTCCCAGTACAATTTAGCTGGTCCAGTTGTTAGAATCAGTCAGGCAGGCCCACTGAATTGGATTATTAATTGAGGTTTCATAACATTTTCAATTCAGTTGATTAATTTACATCTTAGGCTCAGGATTCAATATTATTTGCGCGTGATGTAATTTCTGACGTTATGGTTTTCTAATGGTATAGTGATTCAAATCTAAAATATTGATTTGTATCTTGCAGGGAACTTCATGACAATAGTATAAGTGGAACAATTCCAGAAGAGCTTGGAAATTTGACAAATTTAATTAGCTTGGATCTTTCCTCCAACAAATTGAGTGGTCCCATCCCATACTCATTTGGCAACCTTCAAAAGCTACGTCTTCTGTATGTCATGCTCTCATTATTCTCTTTGATCTTTAAATTTCATTTGTCTGTTTCCATAATGTGGAGTTATATGCTGAATTAGTACTGTATTTATTTGAGCCGGGAATGCAATCGGGCAACCATTCAAGTATTTTCTTGGGCTCAATTTTTGAAAATTGGGATTTTTTTTTATATAATAAGACTTGTGATCTTGGCTCTTTTGAAATTTTTAGAGAACAAGCTCGAGTTCGAACTATCAATTTAAATTCACATTTATTTTAACTCTAAAAAAGTACTATATTTTATATTTTTGGATTAAATTTAAACTTTAAAAAATGTGTGTACTTTAAAATTATGATTTGTATTACTTCTTTTAAATTTTAGAATATTGTAATTTATTGTTCAAAGCACAAATATATAATATAATAATAACAAATTTAATTTTTCAAAAAAACAAAAAATGGCTTTTGGGCCTGGTCATAAGCCCAATCAATAAGGGTTGGTCTTGAAGAAATGATTAATTTTAGAATATTAAGGCTTTTGAATTCAAACCTACAAGGGTCAAACTTATATAAATTAAATGAACTCATTTCTCAATTTTAATATTTAACTCTACACTATTCCATTAGTTTATTATCAAAAATGCTGATTCTTTGTACTTTTTCAAATAGGCTTCTGAACAATAACAACTTGTCAGGAAACATTCCTATGTCTCTGACTACCGTTACCACTCTACAAATCCTGTGAGTGTTACTCCAACAAGCTAGTTTTCTATAACATAATGCAAACTTAGATATTTAGTTGTAGTTTCCATCTTAAATTTTGAAAGACTAACTTTTGAAGCCATTGTTATTGTTGAATCTAGTGATCTCTCAAGCAACAATTTAACAGGAGATATCCCCATCAATGGCTCATTTGCATATTTTACTCCCATGAGGTTGGTATAAACTATAAATAAGTTTGTTCTCTTTCATGGCAACTTTTTGTGGGTTCATATGTAAATTTTTGTTGATTATCATGTTCCTGTTTACAGTTTTCGGAATAATCCAGGATTAAAACCACAAGAATTCCCTCCACCTCCACCAATGTTTCAGATTGCACCAACCCCTTCAGGTTTGTGAGTGCTTGTTTTACATTAATACTGATGTTTTTCATGCACATTGATTCAACTATCACTGAAGGGACATGATAGAATTATATTCTTTACTTAAGATTTCTACTCATCCTGATTATATAGTTTTATAATGGAGCGAGTCAATGAACTAGAGGTTTCAATCTTTAAAACAATCACAAATCATTGCCAATGAAATAAGTCAATTGTTAAAACAATGCAAGTTTTCAGTCATCTTTTGATGAACTTGATCTATTCATAGTACTACTTAAGAATCCTGTTGTTTGCTTTTATCTTAGTAGAGAGTGAGGTAATATTCTTTGGCATGCATGAATAGAATTAAACTCAATAAATGTAAAGATACACATTAATTGATAAATATATTAGAAGTGATATTAAATAAGAACGTACATCATCTATTTTAGTTTATAAGATATTTTTTAACAAAATGGAATATACCACTACAGTTTTTTTGATACAATATACCATTGAAGTTCATTAATTATATTTTATAATTTTTAAAATATTTAATCTAAATTTCAAAAATATCCTTAATTTAATATAACTTTATTTATGAAATATTAAATAGAGAAAGATAAAAAAAAGATAGATAATATTGGAACAAGTGTAATAAATAAAACTTTATTTTTATTAAAATATTTTATATTTTAAATAATAGATCACCTTAAAAAATGTCATATGAACAAGGATAAAGAAAGTGACACTAAATTCTAACAGTACTGCCAAGTTCTAACATGCCAGTGTGAACCTCTCTGTACCTGAATTGATTTGTGTGAATTATCAATTCTTTTGTTGCAGCTGGGGGCCCCACTTCCCCATAATGATCTCCAACATTATCAGCCAGGTTGTGCCGTGGGCCTTGCAAATGAGATATTTTGTGTCTCCACTCTCCCACCAACATCTCTTGGAAGTTCTGCTGCATCCTCTGTCTCTGTCATTTCATTCTGAATTCCTAGTTTGATAATTTTTTTGAGTTGTGTGTGCGTGTGTAGATCAGTCATTTTGGCATTGTTAAATGTGTGAGCAGTGGTACTGATATGTGAGTGGTTTAGCAGCTGTATAGCAATGGATGGTTGAGATTACAAGTGAATACTTTTCCTACTTTCACTAAAAATGGATAATTTCCCTCTTGGTTCTCTTATAATTACTTAATTACAAAAATATATCTTTAATTTTTTTTTAAATTTACGATAAAGTAGCAAAGTTAGCCACATACTATTTTTTCAAAAGTTTCTACAACTTAAACTATCAGGTGATGCGAATAAATCCTTAACTTTGAAAAACAGAGCATTCAATAGCCTGCCGTTAATTTCAATCGACGGGCATCATTTGGGCTCACAATGACATGTGGCACTGCACATAAGTACAAGTAAATGTGTGAATTTAACTAGAAACTATTTTTAGAAGAGCACAATGTAGCCTCTATTATTAAAAATGAACCATCCAACACTTTCCCATTAATTTTGACCAAACACTATTTGTTTTCAAACTTATGAGACTCACAATACATTAATCTCTCCAATCTTTTTATCTACGTTCTTAGTCTTAACTCAAAAAAATGAGGTTTTCCTATGCGTAGTAAAATCAATCTTCTACTTTATTGGTATCATCCTCATAAATGTCTTTAGATAAAAACTCTTTAAACTTCTTCTCTTTGAGCTAAAACTAAGAACAAGTAAGAAAATTGAAGAGATTGATATGTTGTAGGCCTCATAAGTATGAAAATAAATGACGTTTGTCAAAATTGATAGGAAGATGTTAAATAGTCCATTTTTAATGGAAAACACTATCCAGTGCTCTTAAAAAAAATAGTCCATGACTAAATTTGCATCTTTACGCATGATAACATGAATTGCCTGTAGAGTTTCACGTATTATTATGGGCCTCATATAACATTTGTCAACTGTAGGCTACTAGAAAAAATAGTACATGGCTAAATTTACAACTTTACTGTTAAATTTATGAGATTTTATTTTATTTTCTTAATTTTATAAGGTATTTTTTCAATCATCTAACTTTAATATTGTTGGTTATGTTAACCAAAAAAAAATACTAACATTGAATCATTAAATATCGGCAAAAATATTTTCAAAAAGGTGATATATTGATTTTAATTTTTATTAAAATAATAACTAACACAAGGAAAAAAATTATTAATTATATATCAATAACATCCTGTATCATCTAAATGTGTTCAATTAATTTTATATGAGATAACTGAAAAATTACCGTTGCTAAGATGAGATAACTGAAAAAATATCTTATAAAATTAATAAATCAAATTAAAACTTTATATAAAATCAAAGAACTAATAATCTAGCATTGATGTATTTTTATGAGCGCTGTTTAAAAGGGTTGTTCTCTCTTAAGCTCTTCATACACAGCTCTACAAACTCTGGAATGATATTTAAAAATTTAATACTGCTGTCATATATGCTATAGCCACTTAGCTTGATTGCACTTTTACCCTTGCATCTCCACCAAGTGGGGTCAAAGTGGATTCTTAATAATTTTTTTTGACCCAAAGAACAGAGTCAATTCTTAGTGCATGAAGGTTGACTTTGAATATTCCACAGCAATACAAGACGAATCAATATTTTTATTTAGTGTGTATAATATGGCTGAACCTCTCGGAAATGTAGCGGAAGAAGATCGGGGATACGGAGAGAGTGACTTCGCCTGTGATGGGTTCGTTTCTTCTTCTTCTTCTTCTCGCGATTTCAGCGTTTGGTTTGGTGCTAAATGTTTCTGGCAATGTGGAAGGTGAGTCATGTCTTTTGAAAATACTCTATGGGGGGGTTTTAATTACTACTTCAGAAATATCTTGTTCCCAATATTGAATCCATGCTTTAAATGAGCTTAGTTGCAGACGTTGTTGCTTTATTCTGGGTTAAGTCATAAATACTACCCCGGAGTACTAGTATTGATAAAGATTTGGATCCTGAATGTCATGAATTTACTCACTCAATAAATATTCTATATAACACAATAATAACACTTTAATTTAATCAAACTTTTCTCAAATATTTTGTCATAGAGCACTAAATCTCAAATTTTTAAAATGAAGGACATACATAAAGAGGGACTGATTTGAGGGTTGTTTTGAATTTTTGAAAAGAAATTATGAGAAAATGTAATAATTTTTAAGTATTAATAAGATTTAATAATTATAATTTAAACACTTACTGAAAGAGTGAATTTAGATCACCCACTGAATCTAAATGAAATACTAATGGCCGAACTTTCATTTTAGGAGTACTTTCGTAATATTTCAGCTTTGCGTTCTGTACTGTGTTTCCTCGATCACAAAGTGGCAAGTGCTATTTTAAGTTTCTTTTCATTTTTACTGCTGGTTTAAAGTTTGGGGCTAGAGGGTGTAGTTGATTCTGATTTTTTTGTGGATGATCTCTAGCGAGTTAGCCTTCATGTTTCTTTTTTCATTGTTGACATTTCTGTGTTGCCATAAATAGATGTAACTTGTCATTGTGTTTACCTTGTATAAGACAAAACATGATTTGATATTAGGTATGCTTTCGCCTAAAATTTGCTTTTTTCTAAGACAGGTGATGCACTCAATGCATGGAAGATCAACTTGACTGATATTTACAATGTTTTCCAAAGTTGGGATCCTACTCTTTTAAGTCCCTGCACTTGGGATAATGTTACCTGCAATAGTGACAATAGCGTGACCCTTGTGTAAGTAACTTACGCTGCGTTTGATCTTAACTAGAATTTTTTTTCCATGCGATGCACGAGATATGGTGTTTTTAGAATGCTATATTCGTCATACTTATGATGAAGAATTATATTGTACATATAAAATTAGTTGGATTCAGTGTTTTGGTTTTTTATATATTATGTGCTTCAATACTATATTAGTTGTACACTATAAATGTCAAAAATGAGATATATAGCAACTTCAATATTTTAAAATAAAATTTTAAATTTTTTAAAAATAATTAAATCACTATAGAACTATTGTCATTTATCTCAAATTTGAATTCACTGTATGACCTAAATCTACTCATTCAATGAGTATATCTATAAAACACGTGTTTTTTTTTTTCAACTCACATTAAATGTTTTTCATGACAATTTAAATATATTTATATTTAAATGATAATTTAAATATCTATTATTTAAAGTGATTGTTGGGTAACTCATTTCAAATTTTAAATTTGTAAAGTTGAAATTTTATAATTTATGAAAATTAAATTTATAAATTCTCTGTTTATATTTTTAATAAAATGTTAATTGCAAGTATATTTTAATTCAAAAATTTTTAATTTTAAACATAATTATTATAATTAACTAATTTTTCAAACTGTGTGAATTGATTAAAATTTACTCATATATAAAAGCATACATAAATAAGTTAATTGATTTAAATAATAAAATATTTTATTTTATAATTTATTATTTAAATATATATTATATACAATTAATTATTTTATGCATATACAAAATACAATTAGCAAATAATAAATCTCCTACATTTATAAAAAGAAATATTAGATCTTATATATATTATTTTTTTATGAGTCTCATACCTGTAAACATTTTTATTGTGGGTCCCACATAAACTATTAATACACAAAGTATAAATTATAAAAAAAAAAAAGAAAAGAAAACATTACAGTATTATTCATTTAAATGTAGATGAACAGTACTGTAATACTATATATATATATATATATATATATAATTAGTTAAGATTCTTACTATACATAGTGTAATTAATTTGTCTTTTCTTGTCACAGTGATCTTGCAAATGCACGCCTTTCATGTCAACTTGTTCCACAACTCGGTCAACTTTCTAATTTGCAGCACTTGTGAGTTGAGAATTTGATTTATTGGTGACTTGATTTGCCTCATTTTTCTGATACTATTATGTTGTTTAAGAAATATTTCTTATTGCTATTTCTTATTGATAATTTCCTCTTTCTTATGCATGATAAATGGCAAAATGTGGCAACAAAATAAACTTAGATTATTTAAGATAAATTGGTTCACTAGTAAAAGAAAATCTTTATAGACTAAATTTTTTAAAATCTAATAGTATAACTAGTTTACATTGATATATAAGAAGTTTATTATTGATATATAAGTATTTTATTATTAAAAATTTAAAAAGTTATAAGGAGTTTATCATTAATATAAAACAGTATATTATTAACAAATATAATAAATCAATTATAATATAAAATATAATAAATGTTGAATTATTTCTTGGTTTAATTTTATAACATGAGTTATATCTATAAAAGGAATGATTATTTATATGCAACCAAAGGTAATTAAGCCCTTTTTAGTAGGATTGAGCTGTGTTTAAGAGAATTGGGAAAAAAAGAAGAGACAGTACAATGGAGAAATATTCGTATGGAATTTTTTTTCCTTAGAAAAAAGTATCTGATAGATGGAAAGAATTAAGAAATCAGAATTTTCTCCCCTTTTCTTTCTTCTGTTTTTTTATTTTTTTTTTCATTGAGAGTTTTGTGTGAAACAATAATAGGAAAAATAAGATCAAGAGTGGTCGAATGGCATGAATAACCATGTCCAAGGGCCAGCATGACAAAAAGTATGACCATTTTTTTAAAATTTTTTAATATAATTTTTAAAACAAGATAAAAAGAAAATTCGTTTGATCATGTTGATTTGAAAAGAGTTTTAAAATTAAAAAAATAATCAATAGTGATTATCATCAATGATTAATGGTGGTAGCTTATAATGACGATTGAGCATAATTGATAGTAAATTTTAATAATTAAATGAAATGTGCTTTAAAAATAAAAATAATAAAAACAAAAATAGTCCTAAGATGGGATCTTTATAGTTTTTGTTTTTAAAAATAAAAAATAAGAACAATTCAAAAAATATTTAAATTCAAATCACTTACATATCCAAATGATTTTTTTTTTGGAGCACGCTTGAAATCCTGGTTTGAGAACAAGTTTCTTGTTTTTTGGAACAAACAAGTAAAAAAAAAAAATGTTCGGTGATATGCTTTTAATAGTGTTTTGAAAAATAAAAAGTCCCATAATATTCTAGAAAATAAAAAAATAAAAATACTTTTTAAATATTTCAAGATTTTTATTTTGAAAAACCCTATTAAGGGAGCTAAAATCAACCCATTTTCACTCAAATTTAACTTTGAACTCTTTACTTACACTCTTACTAAAAAAATTTTTTGTTTGGTGATTATGTTTTTAATAATGTTTTGAAAAATAAAAAAAATCCCATAATATTCTGGAGAATAAAAAAAGAATATCTTTTAAATATTTCAGGATTTTTATTTTGAAAAACCCCTATAAAGGTAGATAAGATCAACCCATTTTCACTCAAATTTAACTCTGAACTCTTTACTTACACTCTTATTAAAATTTAGTTTTTAGCTTTTAATGATGGGTTAAGGATTATTTTTGCCTTTGAATTAGACATGAAAGATCATAGTCAACCCTAAATTCAAGAAAGGGTAACTTATATCATCAATTTTATAAATTCTTTATTTCATCACCCTGCCTTTTCCTTCATTCATTTTTTACATTAGTAAGGCTCACATGTAAATTTTTAATATTTTTATTGTAAAATATTTAAAGTGGGTCCCACCATTAAATTTTTAAAATATTTCCCCTCTCTCCCTCCTCTCCCTTTCTTAGGTACTCGTCTCCTCTTCATCATTCTTCTCATCTCTACAGCTCAGCTTCATATTAGAACCAGTGCGGCTTCCAAACCACATTCATTATGCAGGATCATCACCATGTTTAAAGCTAAGACTAGTGTCACTGGTGATGATATGTTCACTAACACCCATCTCCAATCTTCCCCCACCTTTGTCACATCACTCGCCACCCACCTCCACTCTCTCTTTCCCCCCCCCTCCTCTCTCAGCAATTAATGGCCTCATCACCACACACGACACGCTACTATCTCTCTCTCTCACCCTTTGGAAGTGAGATTTTAAACTTAACAAAGAGAGAGAGAATGGAGGGATGAAAGAAGTTGTTCTAGAATTGGGCACACACAGTTGATCATGAAGAAGATATAATTGTTAGGATGGTGATGAACTAGGCATTGATGTTGGTGAACCATGACATATAGTCATGCATGGACCTGAATGTAGTCGTGAATTTCGTGAAGCACATATTATGACTCATGGTAAACCACTCACAAATGCTTGCCACTAATGAAGATGGAGAGGGAGGACAGAAGGACATGGAGAGAAGTAAAGATAGGCCAAAGTCAGAGATGCAAGCAATGCCATTCAAAGGGAGGTTGAACATGAAGACACCTGCTATGTTCATGTTCGAAGATATTTGCCAAAAGTTAGAGGTGCAAGCAACTTTCGCCATATTTTTGCTGCGGACATCGTGAAAATGAGGTTGAATGTGAAGAAGGATAATAGAGTAGTGCTAGCTTTAGTGTTTTCATTTTCAAGTCCAAGAGCAAGGAATGTGAGGTTTAGGGAAGGGTTGGAGTGGCTGGGAGTGAAAGTTCAAAGGGTGTTTAATGCACATCATATTATACTCAATTGGATTATTATAGCTCACCATTTTTGAAGCCTATCATGATAATTTCCCAATTTCAAAGCCGGCCAAGAGAGAGAAGAGAGAATAAAAATATAAAAAAGTAATTTAGGACTTACAAGTAATATTTTATAATAAAAATATTTTAAAAAATTTAAAGGTGGGCCTACTAATGGAAAAATGGACAAATTAAATAGCAGGGTGATAGAAAAAAAAAACTTTAAAGTTAAGAGATATGAATAATTTTTTGTTGAGTTTAAGGTCGACTGTAATGTTTCACGCCTAATTCAAGAATAAAATTTGCTACTAGCAAATAACAAAACATGTGCATTAGTGGTTTTGTATTATTTTGAAAATTTAAATTTAAATTTTTCATGACTTAAGTAAAGGAAATATATTTTGTTACTTTTTTTTTGAATATATTTTGTTACTTGAGTTAGTTTGTAATATAAAATACTTTTAACCAATCACATAATTCAAAATATAAAATTTTTTCAATGGATCACTTGAATTAAAGGAAGATGTTATAATTAATTAAACATTTTTTTCTTTAAATAAGGTATACAAAAGATGTAGGATGCATGTTTCTCTCATCTTCTCTCTTAGTTTGTGTGTTGAAAGTTGAAACTCCTTTAGTACAAACATGCCTGGCAGTACCACAAACTGATCTAAGGAGCCTTTTGTATTTTTCTGCTGTCTATCAGTTTAAAGTTATTACTTTTTTCTTCAGCAGCACAATATGCTTTTTTCTTCATTTCTACTCTTGCATCTCCGCCAAGTGGGGCCAAAGTCGAGTCTTAATAATTTTTTTTAACCCAAAGGACAGAGTCAATTCTTATGAAGGCTGACTTTGAAATTTGAATATTCCGCAGCAATGGAAGACGAATCGACATTCTCAATTCTTCCAAAGACAAAAATATACGCTATTATATACCAATTTAGTGTATATAACATAGCTGAAGCTCTCGGAAATGTAGCGAAAGAAGATCGGAGATGCGAAGCCAGTGACTACGCCTGCGATGGGTTCGTTTCTTCTTCTTCTGGCGATTTCAGCGTTTGGTTTGGTGCTGAATGTTTCTGGCAATGTGGAAGGTGAGTCATGACTTTTCAAAATACTCTATGGGGGTTTTAATTACTATTTCAGAAATATCTTGTTCCCAATATTGAATCCATGCTTTAAATGAGCTTCGTTGCAGACGTTGTTGCTTAATTCTGGGTTAAGTCATAAATACTACTAGTACTGATAAAGATTTGGATCCGGAGTGGCATGAATTCACTCACTCAATAAATGTCCCACATGATATGATAACAACAGTTTGATTTAATCAAACCGCTCTCAAAGAGTTTGTCATAAAGCGCCAAATCTCAAATTTTTGGAGGGGAGGGCATACATAAGGAGGGTCCTGATTTAAGGGTTGTTTTGAATTTTTGAAAGGAAATTAGGAGGAACTGTAATAATTTTCAAGTATTGATGAAATCTAATAGTTATAATTTGGAAACTTAGTGAGAGAGTAAATTTAGGCCACTCATTGTATCCAAATCTAATGGACCATAGGAAATACTAATGACCAGGCTTTCATTTTGGGAAATATTTCAGCTTGCGTTCGTACTGTGTTTCCTTGATCACAAAGTGGCAAGTTCAATTTTAAATTTCTTTTCATTTTTACTGCTGGTTTGTAGTTTGGGCCTAGAGGGTATAGTTGATTCTAATTTTTTGTGGATGATCTCTAGCAAGCTGGCCTTCATGTTTCTTTTTTCATTGTTTACATTTCTTTGTTCCCATAAATAGATGTAACTTGTGGTTGTGTTTACCTTGTATAAGACAAAGCATGATTAGATATTAAGTATGGTGTCGCCTAAAATTTGCTTTTCTCTAAGACAGGTGATGCGCTGCATGCATGGAGGATCAACTTGGCTGATCCTTATAATGCTCTCCAAAGTTGGGATGCTACCCTTCCAAATCCCTGCACTTGGTATAATGTTACTTGCAACAGTGACAATAGCGTGACCCGTGTGTAAGTAACTTATGTGCTTTTGACCTTAATTAATTAAGATTATTGCTACACACAGTTTAATTAATTTGTGTTTTTTTTTTTTTTGGTCACAGTGATCTTGCAAATGCATACCTTTCAGGTCAACTTGTTCCACAACTCGGTCAACTTTCTAATTTGCAGTACTTGTGAGTTGAGAATTTGATTTATTGGTGACTTGATTTGCCTCGTTTTTCTGATACTAATATGTTGTTTAAGAAATGTTTCTTATTGCTATTCTTTTCTGTTCTTCTTCAGTAGCTTCTTGAAAGATGGTCTTATTGACAATACTGCTAGTTAAGTAGGCTGGCTATAAACATATTTCTTAATTCACTAACAGAAGCTTAAAACTTCCGGTGTAATTTCCTGAGATTTCAAGACCACCTAGACTCACCTCTTAATAACGACTTGTTATGATGAAGCATTCTCTTTTTGTCCTCTTTATTGTCCTGAAGATAAGTCAGATAAGTTTCTGATCCTTAATCATCTATGTCTACTTCTGGCTTCTGATGTATAAAATCTTGGGTTGTTTTTAATGAATGATTTGAGCACCCTAAATAAACTAGAGTTAATCGTTTTGATACCAGTGCAAGCAACAATAGCTGTGTTTCTCAAATCTTAAGCAAATGCTATCTGCTTGTTTGTTTCAAATTTCACAACCTGGAACCATCCACTACTGGTAGATTTCAAGGGTTCAATCCTTTGCATGCTATGGTTTCTGATGTTTTGAATATGGTTTTCTAATGGCTAACTTTTGTTGTTTTGTACTGCAGGGAAGTTTACGGCAATAATCTAACAGGAACAATTCCAGACGAGCTTGGAAATTTGACAAACTTGGTGAGCTTGGATCTTTACTTGAACAGATTAAATGGTCCCATTCCAGACACATTGGGCAACCTTCCAAGGCTTCGCTTTCTGTAAGTCATGCTTTCCTTAATCTCTTTGATCTACACATTTCATTTGCTTGTTTTTATAGTGTTAAGCTCATTTAATTACAACAATGATTATTATTGAATGAATGCTTAATCATTTGAAGTTGATGGTGAGGGTTTCTGCTGTGTTTGTTAAATCCTAATGTGATTTTCCATTTTATTCATTTCCAGCTCTAATATTATGCTCTGCACTGTTCCATTAGTTCATTATCAAAAAATATTGATCCTTTGTGCCCTCTGAAACAGGCGTCTGAACAACAACAGCTTGTCAGGAAGCATTCCCATGACTCTGACTACCATTTTCTCTCTGCAAGTCCTGTGTGTTACTCCTACAAGCTTGTTTTCCATAAGCTAATGCAAATTTAGATATTTAGTTGTATCTTCTTAAATTTTTTAAAGATTGTATCCTGACAGTATGATCATTGTGAAACTTAGTGACCTGTCAAGCAATCAGTTAACGGGAGATATCCCAGTCAATGGTTCTTTTTCAGCTTTTACTACCTCGAGGTTGGTACAAATAATTTTGTTTACTTTCATGGCTACATTTGTAGGATCACATGTAAACATTTTGCCAATTATCATGTTCCACTTTACAGTTTCCACAATAATCCTGGATTAAAATTACCAAGCCATCCAATTTCGCCACCTCCTTCAGGTTTGTAGATGCTTGATTTTCTACTACTTCTGTTGTTATTCAAGTTTCTGAACAATTCTTTGTTCAATTTCAGGGTAACACTGTGTAAGATTATATAGTTTTACATGAGAAGGGACAAGATAGAATTACATTCATAATATTTGTGCACATCTGATATATTTTTATGATGAAGTGAGACAAAAAATTAAGTCAATCATTGAAAGGAACCCAAAATAATGCCAATAATCTGAGTTGATTGTTAAAAGAATGTGAGTTTTCAGTCATGTTTTTAAAATAAAACTAGTTTCTATGTTGCATTGTCTCGATGTATTTCTATGACAGACTTCATTTACAGATTATACTTGAGAAATTCTAAAGAATCCTTTTGTTTTGATCTTACTAGAGACTGAGATTCTTAGGTATACATGAATCAATCATAAAAATAAACATATATATTAGGAGTGATCCGCACAAAACAAAGAAATACTTCTAACATGCCTTTATATCCGAGTGAATCATCAACTGTTTTGTTGCAGCACCATCATCATCATCATCTCTGGGCAACTCTGCTGTATCTTCTATGCTTTCCGTTTCATCTGGATCCTTGCTTCTTTCCCTGTTCTTGCCTATTTTCTTCGTATTGTCAACTCATGGTCCTTCCATTTGAGACTGGAGAGATTATTACATGACTATGAGTTCCTATTTTGATTTTGTTATTTATTAGCCATTTTGGCATTGGTATATGTTTTAGCAGTGGTACTGGTATGTGAGTGGTTTAGCAGTTGTAAGACATTGGTGTATCCCCAATGGGAGTCCCTGAAACTAATTCCTCAAGGTACTGGGATTCCATTGAAGGGGCTGATTCTTTCCAATAAATGTTTTTCCATACATACTGCTCATGAATTGAATCCTGGTCACGTACTTAAAAGACCCAGAAAACCTACAGTCCATGCCACACCTTCTTGGTCCCTTCGCTTTATTTTAAAAAATCGATGATACCTGGCATTCTCTACTTCAAAACAATTATTTTAAAAAAGAAAATCTAACTTAGAATTACTTGCTAGTTTTGGATCAAATATAATTAATAAGACCAACCGAAGCAATCTACAAGTGATCTATGTCTAAGCAGTAAACATGGTTATATAACTATATGATATTTGCAATTCCACTAATTAATCTAAATTTAAGCATTATTAAGCTTAAATAGAGTTAAATCTTCCCAAATGTTTTACAACGTTCAACTAAACATCGTTTATTGTTTTTTTTTTCTTTTTGGCCAATTCAACTAAACATATTAGCAGTGGTCCTGGTGTGTGACTGGTTTAGTATGTCATGTTTTGCCTCCCTTAAGATATTATACTTCACCGTGTAATAATATAGCCGTCAAAATAATTTAATATACCTTTTTTTCTGTTGCAATGTAATTTAATATACCTGAAACCTTTTAAAAAGTGGTTAATGTTAGATGGTTTTTGAATTATTTTCATGTAATATTTAATATATTAATCTCCCAATGCGATTTTCTCCATCTACATGATTTGTGCTTATGACCTTAGCTTTCAAAAATAAGGAAAAATTATAATTAAGGACCTATGAAAAGCAGTAATAATCATTTAGAATTACAAAATATTTGAAATTGTATTTCACAATTATAGTCCGTTTTTGTACGATAATAACAAGCTTTATTACATTAGGTAAAGTAGCTCATATGAATTACATGATATCATTTTATTGTATTATCAACCAAACTCTTAGCAATATAGTTCCTTTTTTTGTATTGTAAACTAAAACATTTATATTTAAAATGCACATTTTGTCACTTATTTTTAAGGGTATTTTGGTCATAACAATAATTTGTAAATTGCAGAAAAAGATCCTATTACTTGAATTCAATTTCAAGATGATCCTCAATGGTTATTATTAATTTTTTTAGGTCCCTGTTTATAATTTTTCCCAAAAAATAATCCCTTCCCATTAACCCAACCAACATGTGTTAACTCAATGGTTTTTGAATTATTGATTGTTTGGTGTATTTTATTTATTAAACTTAATTATAAAAACTCTAACAACTTACCTGTGGTTTGATTTAGAAAAAAATTAACTTACAATGATTTGTTGGTTTTGGGTTAAAACCACCAACAAGAAATTTCATATGCATTGTAAGAATAAGAAAGAAAATTTGATTGCAACTTCATATATTTTAACTTTGTTGAATAATTAATTAAGTAAATAAAAAAATGGAAAAAATTAGGTCAACTATTCCAGTAAGGTGCGGTTTGTTTTTTTAATGTTTACTTTTCTTTTTACTTTTTAAATTTTTATTTGATTACTAGGATTGAGTTTGAATATTACTCAGCAAATATTTATTGAACGTTGTCGAAAATTCTTCGGAAGAAAATATTATGTTCAACATATTTATTTTAAAAAAGAAAATAGAAACAAAGCCAAGCTTTCAAATTTCAATATTAAATCACCACGAGTTACTTTCAAATTATAATCTGATACCTTTGTTTTAATAATTTTTCCTCATTGAACAGTTCTTGCTTTCAATTATATAATATTACTATTTAATATTGCAACTTGATCCTGTTCTTTTTTAATTATAATATTGACTATATGAGATATTAATTTTTTTACGTGCACAAGCTTTGAACATATAATTTTGTTTCTTAGATATTAAATTCTTTCTACTTGATCAATTCAATCATAGCAATAAGCTTCGATCAATCAAACAGTAATTAAATATCACGCCAGTAATAGAATTTAGATTGTTTAAGTTTAATTTAGATTTTTAGCTTTAATTTTGTTAAATTTGAGATTTTTAAAAATAAACATAAAATAAAAATAATCTATGTGATGTAATCTTTCCATATCTCTTTATCTATTCATATTGTGTTGTGAGAGTGAGAGATCTCTAAACATATTTCGTGCATTAGTCAAATATGAAATGTGTATTCCACATATCGATGACTTAGTCAACCCTATATATAATTATATTATATTGGGTTAGTTAAAAAAGTGATATGATTCAATGTTCAAAGTTCAAACTCGATCTAGATTCCAGAGCCTCGTATTATTTTTTTAACTATAATTTGCCTGAGAACTCTGTGCTTCGTTCATAAAATATATTACTTCTATCATAGTCAGTATTTTGACTGAAATCACGGACATGCTATCTACATCAATTTTACTGTTCCTAATTTTAATTCTCCAATACAGGTGATCATGAGGTACACACAATATTTTTTAAAAGTATTTTTGGTCAAAAACAACTAGAAAGATAAAAAATAGTTAAACATATTTTTGTCTTTGTCTTGTCTTCAAACTTACATATCTTCGCAGTCTCTTGCTATATGAGAAAAAGTTATATTTTTTCCGGCCATGCAATTATTTTATGAAATTTTGTATGAAAATATTTATCCAAAGATTTCTATAAGAATTTGGAAATTTGTCAAAAAATAAGTCACATTGATAATTTCCTCTTTATTATGCATGACAAATGGCAAAATATGGCAAGAAAATAAACTTATAATATTTAACATAAATTGGTTCGCTGGTAAAAAAAATCATTTACTAAAAAATTATAGACTAAATTTTTTAAAATTTGATAGTGCAACTAGTTTACATCGATATATAAGAGAATTATCATTAATATATAAGTATTTTATCATTAAAAATTTAAAAATTTACAAAGGGTTTATCATTAATATAAACAGTATATTATTAACAAATATAATAAACTGGTTATAATACAAAATATAATAAATATTAAATTGTTTGCTTAATTAATTTTATACATGAGTTATATCTATAAAAGGAATTATTATTTATATCCAACCAAAGGTAATTAGGCCCTCTTTAGTAGGATTGAGCTGTATTTAAGAGAATCATTATATATTAAAAGTAGGGTTAAAAATTATAGAGAGAATGTCATGTATCTATTTTTAGGTTTGCTACAATTCTGTACTTCGAAATGTCTTTCCTGTGATTTCTTGCTTTGGAGTTAGGTTTGGGGTTAGGTTTGGCTAATTATTATTTTTTTAATATATATAAAATATGTTATTCAGGTTTACAGCTAGGTGTGGGATAACTTATTAATTTTTAGATATATATATATATATATATAAATTATTTTTTTACCTATTTGAAATTCAAATCTCATTATATTTGAATTTAAACTAATATCTATCTATTTAAAGTTTCTATCTACTTCTAAAGATATGCCAAAAATCTAGGTTCATGTGATCAAATATATATATATATATATATATATATATGCAAATATATTAGAATTCAAATTTACTGAATAAATGTGAATGGGATATGAAAATTATAAATTATATAAATCTATTTATTTTAATCAATGTAAATGGATACGAAAATTATATAAATTTGGATTTTTTATAAAACACAAAATATATTATTAAATCAATTTAAATGTAAATATTAATTCTAATCAATTAAGATTTTAAATGTTTTATTTATATTTATTTATATTTTTTGTTTTAGATATTACAATATATTATTTTAAATTTAATTATTTTTTAACCAGCTTTTGAAAAGTATTTTCAATTTAATTTTTTATTTTATTTTAAAACGTGAATTTTTGTTTTAAAATTATATTTTTTAAAAAAATTATTTTCTTAAGATATATTTTCATAATTGAATTTATTTATTTTTATTATAAATAAAAATAGCTTTTTTCTGTTTATATATTTTTATTTTATGTATTCAATATTATATGATTTTTTTAAAGTCAACAATAACAGTTTTTGGATGTAACTCTATAATTCATATCAAAATAAAAAATATTTTCAGTTAAATTTAGAATATATGTTAAATTGTAACTAATTAATTTCACATCATATTAACAGTTTTAGTTAAAAATATATTTCTATCAAAATATTTTAATACTATATTTACATTTGGATGATAGAGAGTTAGGACTTATATAGTTTATATATATTCTAAGGTTTGTATTATTTTAATTATACTTAAAAATTTATTATTGTCTTTTAGATATTTAATTGAGGTATTTTATTATATATATATATTAGTATGATTTTTTTATTTTTAAAAAATAAAAAATTATATGAGCCTTCAAGCTTATCCCTAAATCCTATCAATAAAAGTTAGATTTGAAAAAAAATACTTATTTTAGAAAAAGTTAGTTTATGAGCTTGAGTCCTTAACGGTCAAACTTATAAAATCAGGTCAACTCATATTAATAGCTTTATGTGCATCTCTTATATGATTTTGTGCTTAAAAAGTTAGGTTTTATTGTTAATTTGTAAATAGATTTGAGCTAAATTTTTAAATATGTATAAATAAACTAGAAGGGTGGTTACAATATATATCTAAATTTACTTTAAAATATAATTTCAAATATTTATATTGATAGATTAACATCTTATTTTATGTAATCAAATTTTATCTAATTTAATTTGAAGATGTATTAACTTGAATTTTAAAGATGGATTCAATTTTAAATTTTGAATTCACTTATAATAATTATTTATACTAAATATAATTCAAATTTTGAAAGTTATTTTTTTATTGAAATTAATCTCATATATAAATTTTTTTTTAGTGAGAGATTGTGTGAAAGTTATTAAATTAACTAAGCAAGAATTATTTTAATATGTAGTCATTTGAATGCCACATGTCATTTTGTGTATGTTTCAAATTGTGACACATGTCCTTTTTCGAGTATTCTAAATTAATGTATTCCTTTTTATATCTATTCAAGTTCAAAAAAATATATGATTGATAATATTTAATATAATTTCATAAATCTAAAATAATTCTACTTGAATTTCAAAAGTTCAACAATATTGGCATGAAGATCTATATTTAGATAAAATTATCAAATTCAAATCAAATTTTTCTCCCATTTAGATATTATACTAATTACAAATAAGTGGTGTTGTCTACTATTTTCTTTTCACACTTACAAATTTGATTAAGGGTTAAAGGGCAATGTCACTTTAAATGTTAATAAAAATTAACTTTAAATGTTACTTGAACAAGAAATTATTGTAAAAGATCTAAAAATATAGACAAGGATAAAAAAAAAAAGACATGAAAGGACTAAGCAAATTTTCTTGGTCTCTTTTCTATAATTTTGAGGTAATTTTTAGTTAACTAACAATCAAAGTTATCATTAATTAATTATAGGGGTAATATTGCACTATTTTTAAAGATTGAAGAAGGATGTTGCACAAAAAAATAAATTTAGAATATCATATGCTTTTGGACTTAGAGTTCAAGGGCAAATTTATCATTTAACCTTTTAATTAATTTTGTAAAATTCTCAAGTCTTTTTTGTATGACTGATTTATATAAATGCAAGATTTTATTTTGGTATTCTTTCAGTGATTTTGTACTTTAAAAATCAAGTTTAATTATTAATTTGTGAATATGTTTAAACTCAATTTTTAAGTATTTATGTATACAAAACAAAAGGACGATGGTTGCAATATATCTTTTAAAAATGTATTTTTTATCAATCTTCATCTATATTTAAATTTTTAAAACTCAAATTATTGAGAAATATTGAAATTTGATGAA
>NW_026556654.1:0-33314 GCF_029017545.1 Prosopis cineraria
TACTTGTGTTGTTAATATTTGATGGCTATGTTTTGCTATTGCCCTCATGTGTGGTTGTCACTCTTGCTCACTGTACTGCAGCTTGCTGGTCATTGATAAATCAATATGAATATATTTACTTGCGCTTGTTCATTCATTCATGAGTTTTTCTTTTATGACTTTAACGTTGATCATCTTAAACACACACACCCACACACACACACACAATCGTTCACTAGCAATGTCTCCCTTTGAAAATGAGGATGGGCCATTAGAATTGAAGGCCCCTCCCACTTTAGTAATTTTACTTCACATGGTTTATTATTTTCTTGAAAACATTTTTACCATCATTTTTAACACAAATCCCTTCCTGTATGCACAATAATTATTAATTTTTCTATAACGTTGATTGGGTTTTTTTAAAACATTTTTTCATAATTTTTCCAGCAATTTTGATTTTGATTTTTAAAATCATGATTTCTTGTTTTATTTAAATATCCAGCAGATTTTTACAAACTGTTAAATGTTTTAGGAATGTACTCTCATTTTATGCTCTTTATAATTTAAGCATTAATCTTATTATACTTTAATCATTAATTTTATTAGATATATCTTTTTATGTATGTGATTCTTGTGAACTGTTCTCCACATATCGAAGGTAATTGTTAGTTGAGAGTTGTTTGTATCATTGTCATCATAATGTTTCTGTAGTATTTGACTTTATAGCTTAGGTTTATTCTGATCCCTTTATGTAGCTTACGTATATTGCTTTTATCATTGGATTAAGTTTTTTTTTTTTTTTAACTTCGTTGAGTGGGGGATAAGTTTATAAATTATGTAATACATTTTGAACTAAATTTATGGCAATCAAATTTTATTACCTATATGAAAGTCATGCTAATGGGCTTGCCTTTGACAACTAATTATTTCAGGAGGGCTATTGTCATAGGCTTTCGGTATTTCTTTGTTCCTTTTAATGTGATGTTGATCTTTAAACTATAAAATTTCCTCTCATTTTGCCTAAGCTCAAAATTGAAGATGGTAAGAAAACCAGCAGAATGGACTAGCAGGTTTGGGATATTTTTGTGTCACTACCATTGATTGAATCTGAGTAATGTTGGACTGTGCTCTATACTCCAAGATGAGGAGAATTTTGGCCATCTCCAACTCTATCAGGTTAGCATAATATATTAAATGTCAATCAGTGCTTATTATATTGTCAATTAATAATCTTCTGTAATACGTGATGTACACATATGGTAACTGTATTTTCTATTCTTACTATTTTATGCTAGTTTAATAATTTACTTTAATCTAATGCTCCTTTCTTAAAAAAAAAAAGCTTTTTTCAGGTTTGTTATAGCACATTACCTTAGAAAATCTGAAGCAAATTGAACATATGACTGCCTTTTTGTGTATTTTAATTCATGACTGGTGCAAATTTTTGTGAAGCAATTGGTGGATGCTTTGAAATATTTGAAGCTTACATTTCATGTTATTTAGTGCCTATCAAGTATTATAAAGACATGTATTATTGCAAGCTGGGTATTCGCATTTACTAAGTTCATGTCCTTTGTTAACAATGGCCAATATTAGAAATGATGTTTCCTGGATTTCTAAAAATTAATGATTTGTACAATCCTTTTGTCAATTTCAAAGCTGGCAATTCCACCTTCAGGAAAATTCAGTGCTATGATTACTCTTTCTGCAATAATATGGTTTTTATATGTATTAGTATCTAATTACCTTCTAGCTTTCACTCATACATCAAAAGAACTCATGGATTGTATTCTGTGAATGATAGATGAATAGGTTCTCCCAAAATATGAACAAGCTCTATTAGTATATTCTGGATAGCGATATTAAAGAGAAAAAGAAGTATTTCGTGAGGCAATTTTTTTGGGCATTGGTGAAGCAAATTAAAGGTATGACCCAATATATTTTGCTTCATTTTCTTCATGCCTGGACATTTTCTGAGATTTTATTTGTCAATTAGTTTAGAATAGTGCCTATGTAATTAATTTTTGAAAGGCTAATAGTAGGAAGTATCTGTGCTTTCTATGCAATGCATGTGATAGTGATAGAAATAGAAGCTTAGATTGGACAAACAGAATTCTTCCATGAGTTGGTGAATGTTCTTTATTTCCTTTATTTTGCTCTTCTTTATTCTTAATTCTTATTTATTTTCCATGAGTGATTACTGTAGTGCTTATTTTTTCATACATTATTTCTTTTTAATTTATTTTCCAAAAGTAATTTACTCCAATGCCTTTTTTCCACACATTATTTCTTTTTAGTTCTCTATAGCACTTTATTTATCCTCCTTTCATTTTGATATTTTGTAGCAATTTAGGAACTATGGAGTAAGTTGAATTTTTTCAAAAATAATCTGAAAAGATATTATATTTTTTCGACATTATGTGCATTACACTGGGTAGAAGACTAGTTATAATAATTTTTTTTTTTTTTTTTTGGTAAGCACACTTGCAAAACTTCTGACCGTGGCATCGTTTGATGCCTTGTGTGAGAGTAAATTGAGATTGATTGGAGCTTGAACTGGACATCCAAAGTTGACTTATATGCCTTGAGATCTATCAAAATGGCATATGGGGTTTTATATGATAGTGATGGTACTTTAACTTTGGGCTTGGAATGTCCCATATTTGTTCTGCTAGTAGTTTGCTTGCAAGTATACCCCTTTTTTTTGGGCAAAATTCTGACTACTGCATGATTTGATGATTGGTCTGAATACCCATATACAAATGTGGTGTGGACAAATTGTGATAGATTTGAAGGCGTGGACTTGGCATCCAAAGGTGTTGTAATGTTCCTTACATGCATGGCTAGATATATCAAAATGGGATATATGGCTTTGAGGTAAAATGACTATTTGGATTTAAATTGATGTCTTTGCTTTGGTATTTGCATCTTAATGCACTCATTTGAGGCTCGGTGATCATTTATCATGATGCCTAATCTGAAAGTGCAGAATATATTTATAGGGATCTACTTTTACTTTTTCACTTAGACCCTCTTTGTTTCATGTTAAATATATACTTGTTTTTACAAACTTCTCTAGCCAGCGGACATAAGGCTTGATGAATTCTTTTTCATTTGATGCTTGGTTCAAATGCTACAAATGTGGGCAAAATGAGATTGATTTTTAGGCCTGAATTATTTTAACTTTCGTGGAATTTGAGTGAAGAAATTTCACAAGCTGAGTATAAGCTGTTTCTATATAGAAAAAAAGAAGAAATAATTACTAAGGATGCCTTACAATATTTACAATAAATATCAAATATTCCTACACTCGTCTTAAGTTTGGATCATAGATGTTAATTATGTTCATTTTTGCTTATATAATTCTTGAACGTAGGATTAGGTAACCCTTTAGTTAAAACATCAACTGCTTGCAACTTTGTAGGCAGATATGTTAAGCATAGAGTCCTTCTTTCATCTTTTTTCTAATGAAATGTTAGTCTATTTTTACATGTGACCTATCATGTTGTATTGGATTTAAAGCGATACATATGGCAGCTTTATTATCATAGTAAAGCTTTAATGGTAAACTTGCTCCAACTTGTATTTCATTCAAGAATGGTCTCAACCACAACTTCTCTATTATTCCTAAGCTAAAGCCATTAATTAGATTCAGCACTATTTTTTGAAAAAACTCTTTGCTTTTGGCTTCTCCATATGACTAGATTATCCCACAGAAATGAGCAATAGCTAAAAGTTGACCTTTGATCTCTATAAGCTCCACCCCAACTGGCAACAGTGTAAACTTCTATGGATCTTTTGCTCATGTTATCCAAAGAATAGTCCTCTATTAGGGGTATCTTTCAAATATCTCAAAAATCCTGTAATTTGCCTCCATATGACTCTTCATAGGGTAGCTCTTATATTGATTGGCTACACTGATAGCGGATGTTATATCTGGCCTCGTACATGAAAGATACATTATTTTTTTTCACAATAAGTTTCTAATATCTCTCCTTGTCAGCTAGTGTTGCTTTTTTTTTTTCTTCACTTCCTTATCTAAGTTTTTCTTCTCTCCAAAATCTCTCTCTTTTCCTTTCTTTTCCTCAGGTTTCTTCTTTGGTTTATTGACCTCGATAGGAGTTTTAATAGTTTGCAACCTAACATACCTATTTTAGTTAGAAGATCTAGCATATATTTTCTTTGAGAAAATAAGATTCCTCTTCTTGGCATGGCAACTTTCATCCCAGAAAGTTTCTAGCTTCTTGAGGTCTTTAACTTCAAATTCCTTGCCAATTGTAGCGTTTATTCTTTCTATCTCCTCAAGGTGATCTCTGTGAGTATTATGCCATTGGCATAAACAATAAGAATACATTTCTTGCTCCCTTCAATCTTAATAAACATTGTATGATTCAATAGTGCTTGCTTGTGACCTTCGGACTTAAGTGCTTTGAGAACTTGTCAAACCAAGCTCTCGGTGACTATTTTAAGCCATATATAGATTTTTTCAGTTTATAAACTTGATTTTATTTGCCTTTATCAAACTCAAGAGGTAGAATTATGTTGGCATCTTTCAATTCTCCATTTAGAAAAGAATTTTTGATGTCAAGTTGGTAAGAGGCCACTCAAGATTAATTACTACAACAATAAGACCTTGATAGTGTTCAATTTTGTCACGAGAGCAAATGTTTATTCATAGTCCAGATCATGTTTGTGTGAACCCTCTTGTAACCGAGCATGCTTTGAATGTGTTAAGGGTTCCATCAGCCTTGTATTTTGGGATGAACTCTTGCTTACAACTCATTATTCTCTATCTTTTGGGTAGTTGGACAAGTTCTCATGTCTCATTTTCTTTTAGAGCCCTCATTTCTTTCATGATCGCACTTTGCCATTCAGGATTGCTTAGAACTTTTTTGTATAGTCTCAGGTACCATTACCTTATTAAGATTAGTAACAAAAACCTTGATATTGATGAGAGTATGTTGTACAAAACAAACCTCTATTGGATGAAAGTACATGAGCTGGTTTGCTTCCTTAAAGTAATAGGAAGATCTAGATTAGTAGAGTTAGTTACTTGTTTTGTACCACCTAGCTTTAGGGTTTCAAGAGTTGTCCCTAAATCTAAGTCACCTTGATTATTTGTTTCATAGCTACCTTTATTTCATCATCTCTTTAGTGCTTTGGGTATAAGTTGTTCAAATACCTTTTGATTTCTTTTTCAAGTAAAATTACAAGTTCTCCTCCTTTTTTCAATACCTCTGATTACATCTTCTGTCTGCTTGTGTTTCCTCAGATTGTAGTATAAAAGGGGATGGTATAGAAGGATAGATACTAGTAACGGCTCAGGGATTGGTGGTAGTAATGGTTTCAGTTGGTGCACACCATGGCTCAGGAAGCACTAATTCTTATTGTTTCTTGTTTCTAAGTTTGAGATTCACTTATGTTCTCTCCTTGAATTGAAGAATTGGGATAGAATGGGGTTGGTTTATGAAAGGTGATATCAAGGCTGACAAATGTGTGTTATGTGATAGGGTCAAAGCATTTGTTACCTTTCCAAGTAGGAGAATAGCTAAAGAACATGCATTTTATGGCTTGGGGTTGAGTTTGTTGTTTTTGTGGTTATGAACAGAGGTGATGTAACGAAACACAAGTAGTGGAAGATTGGTTTCAATATGAGAGGTGAAGAAAATACTTTACAATTTTCAGAGATGAGTTTCAAAAGATTCAACTTAGCATATGGTTGATGAGGTAGGTCACTGTCAGACTAATATTACCCCAATAAAAATTTAGCAGATTGTAGGTAAACATAAGTGTTCTGGCAATGTCAAGTATGTGACAATTTTTCCTTTCCATAACCTCATTTCGTTAGGGAGTGGGCACAAAAATTGGTATGCACAATATCGTGCATTTGGATAGAATACTCAAAGATTTGTTAAAGTATTTTGTGCCATGGTGATGTGAAACGAAAGAGGAGAGATGAGAGAGAAGGGAGGAGGAAGAGAAAACTGTATAATTTTTTATTCAAATGCCAAAATTGCTTATGAAAGGAATCCTAGTTTTATTTATAGAGATTTAAATTAGTAAAGAATAATAAATAATCATGCAAATATACCTAAAATCAAATAAATAGATAAGAAGATTTAGCTACTTTAGATATGATAGTTTATTTGATAATGTTTAAAAGATGACAAAGATATCTAGAAATAACAAAGATAATTTAGATTTTTTGAGATGTCTTATTTTATTCAAAATAAAAAAATCTAAATGTTAAATCAAATAAACTAAATTCTAGATGCTGAATCAAATCTTATAAAATAAACCCTAATAGACTTAAACATGATTTCCATTATTTCTCCCTTGGTTGAAAGAACTCTCCACTTGAGAGGTAAATAGTTAGTAGTTGGTGAACAAAGCAGAGTTGATGTTATGAACTCCTTTATAGTGATCCACGTGACATCTAATCAAAATGACCCTTCTAGTAGATGAGGTATTGGGACAGGACTTGCTTGAGTTACAATCATTTGTTCATCCACAATAGCATTAATAGAGTTGGTAGGTGGCATAACAACGACAATAGTGGAATTGGGGCAAAATGGGGTTGTGTACTTATAAAGTCATTAGAGAGCTAAGGGGGTGGGTCAAAAGTACCTTGATAAGGAAAAAGATTTTCAACATTAAATAATGGATTGATAGACATATTTGGAGGTAAATTTAATAAATAAGCATTGGGCCTCAATTTTTTTGTATGGAAAAAATGCTTGAAGCATGAGCACAACTTTTTGAGTGAATTTCTCGAAAAGTACTTTGGACATATGCAAGCCATTTCCAACATCAAATTCTTGGGAATGACAGATGCATTAGTAGTTAATTTATATGTATCATTACTCATTGCTAATTTATGCTTAATCTTAGCACGAAGGTTGTGAAGATGATAGGAAAAAGGTTAGGCTAATTCAGATGTACAGGTTGAAAGAGGGATAGGTAAGGTCAATAGGCTGTTTGGGGTTATACCCTTGAACAATTTGAGATGGACTCTCATTAGTGGACCATTTGATTGAATTATTATAGGGAAACTTTGCAATTGGCAGTATCGAGCCCCAATTTCTTAATTTATTGTTGACTAGAATCTTGAGCAAGTTACCTAAACTACACTTAACGACATCAATTTGACTATCAGTTTGAGGATGAAAGACAAAGGAAAACTTTAATTGGGTACTAAAGAGCTTTCAAGGATCTTCGAAGAATAACTAACAAATTTGACATCCTTGTCCGAAATAAGAGTGGGTAAGCCGTGAAGATGGACTATCTCTCAAAAAAATAGCTAGCAAGATGGGAGGCATTGATGGTTTTGTATATGGGACGAAATGAGTCATTTTTGAGAATTGGTCAATGATAACTAGAATTGAATCATGCCTTTTGACTTTCTTAGGCAAACCTAATATAAAGTTCATAGTAATATCCTCTAGGGTGCTTCAGGGAATTGGTAAGGGTGTATATCATCTTATATTTCTTTTTCTTTGCCTTAGCAATATGGCATGTGTGAATATTGAACTAGGATTCTAGCAACGTCTCGCTTAAGGGAGGACTAATAAAATTTATCCTTCACTAAGGTTATGGGTGGATACCGAAATGTCTAGCTAACCCTCTAGCATGTAATTTCAAGATGAGAAATTGCACATTGAAGTACGAGGGATACACAGTCTAAAGCCTCAAAATAGGTACCTATTGAGGATTAAGAAGTTTGCATGTTCACAATGATGACTATCATGAACTTCTTGATATATAAGTCTAAAGTCAAGGCAAGCAATGTAATCATCCTTTATTCTCTCAAATTCTACAACACTAATGATCATGTGTTTAGAAGGTGGATTCTCCTACTCAAGGCATTAGCTACCTTATTCTCAACTCCGGCTCGACACTTTATAATGAAATGAACTTTTTGCATAAATTTGACCCACTTAGCATGTTTGGCATTCAAGTGCCTTTGTGACAATGATGGTCGCTTCTCGCTCAAAATAATTCTAAGCTAACCTTAATGTATCAAGGGCCAATTTAGGTCATCTTCCAATGGAAGTGTTCACTAGTTCAATTATGGAAGTTGTTTAAGTAAATTAGGTTAAATATCCATTTGTTTAAGGTTCAATTTGGTCACTAAACTAATGAACTAAGGAAAACAGTTATAGGCAAAATTAACGTGTTTAAAAATCAAATGTGAATGGGTAGGTTTCTAGAGCTTGAATTAGGGAGAGTTTTATTGCTACTTCAGTTATTAACCAAGAATTATGCCCTCACTATTCAAAGTGCAACTAAGTTCAAGTAAACGTAGTTGGCTTTAGCAAATTACCTAAACTTAATCCTAAATTAATAAATAAGTCATGGCCATTACCTAAATGAAGACTCCAAGTGTGTTTCTATCTCACTAAGGCATAGCTCTTTCTCTCTCTCTCGTCTTTCTCTATCTCTCAAATCATTCAAGCACTGTAAGATCATGTTACACAAGAGCAAGGCTAGAAATTAATTCACAAGATTATGCAAGATTAATTTCAAGAAAATTCACATTAATAAATCACAGAGTATGCAATTCATTAACATGGCAGCATTGAGAAGAGAGTCAAAACTATAGGAAAAAATTCAAACAAAACATCTTGCATTACAACAATAATTTACTCAAATTAGAGTCTAAGTCAATCACAATGTAATCTAAATTTAGAATTACAAAGTGAAGTAAAATAGAATAGCTAGATCAAATTAATTCTTAGCTAAAGATGTAAGTGTAGAACTGTGACTCCTTCATTCTCCCTCTAGAAACCAAGAATGCCTTAGCTTTCAAGCTCTATGAAAGTCTCCTTCAAGTTCTTGAGTTGATCAAATTCTTGCATGCTTCTAACTAAAGTTTAAGGCCTTAGATGGATGATTAAATGATAGGAATGAGAAAGGATGTTGAGAGGAGAAGAAATGTGGTGGTTTTATGAAGATTTAATGGTTGGATATGGAGATGGAGTAGTAGAATTCTAGAGAGAAGGAGAAGAAAATGAAGAACCCTAAAATTAAGGAGAGAGAAAATAAAAGATGAATGAAGAAGATGAATAATTGTGTTGTAAATATGAAGGAAGGGTCGTGCATATGGATTTTGGATTAGAATGAAATTAAAAAGGTTAGAGAGCTTCACACTTTGTGCATATGCCTTTAAGTGACACCTTCTCATTGGTTGGGTGATCATTCATATATTAATATAAATAATCTCATATTTTCACTTAGGAGATCATCCCATCCATCAAGCCATTTGCATGTCGTTTTATGGTCTATAATGTCATCTTGCACTTTCTTAACCAATTGATGCAAGTTCAAATGCATGTGTCATTTATATCACATAATGAACAAAATTTATTCAAGCAAATATATGTGGCATAATAATTCATATTTTAGCACATGGAATTAATTATTTAGATGGGAGAAAATAATAAAATGTAATTCAAGGGCTGCCTCACGTAAAACACCCATGCATATACAAATGCACAAAACTCTAATTAGATTAACAATCCTAATTTATGATTTTTGATTAATATCTCCCAAACTAAATTGAATTTTTAAAATTTAATTTCATATTCATTCTCCGGGCTTAAACACATCGAATTCAACATTAACTTAAATTTTTATTAAATTATATTTTTTGACCAAAATGCCCCCAACACACAACTTTGTCTCGTAGGTGATTTTTTTTACTTTTAAGATCATGAATGCACTAAAATGAAAAATATAATATGACAAAATGGGTTTTAAATAGCTAGATAAAGTGTGTAAATAATGTGTCTTTTTACTTTGTAAGCTTAAGAATTTAAGTACTTGGTAGTCTGAATACAAAACAAATTGCCAAAGTAAGAGATAGTACTTCTAATGCTTGAGTGAGTGGACAATGGCATAGAATTCATTGCCATACGTTGAGTACTTTTGCCTTGCCTCATTAAGTTTTTCACTAAAGGAAGCCATCGGGTAGCCTTCTTGGCTTTGGACGCCTCCAATTCCTATTCCCGATGCATCATATACAACCTCGAAGCATTTGTGGAAATTAGGCAGTGCAAGAATAAGGGCACACGACAAATTTGCTTTGATGTTTTGAAAAGTCTTGGATATCGTGGGAGTCTAACTAAATGTCTTTTTTTAGGTAAATAGTTATGAGTGTTATCATGGTATTAAAGTCTCATAGAAAGCGTCTATAAAAGGATGTTTAGGCCATGAAAGCTTCGTGTTTCATATAGGGTCCTCAGTTCAAGCCAATCTCGAATAGCATTGACTTTTTATGGATCAATAGATATGCTATGTTTGGAAATAATGAATTTAAGAAAAATGACTTGGTTTTGCAAGAAGGAATATTTAAGGAGGTTAACATAGAATTGTTCCTCATAAAGAATAAAGAGGGCCTACCAAAGGTGGACCAAGTAGTCATCCTTAGATTTGCTAAATATCAATATGTCATTGAAGTACACAATTAAGAATTTTCTCAAGTAAGGTCGAAGTATCTGAATCATAACTCTCAAAGGTGCTAAGGGCATTTGTAAAGTCAAAAGGTATAACTAATCATTCATATTATCCATCTTAGGTCTTGAATGCAATTTTTCACTCATCTCGAAGCTTGATCCGAATTTAATGATACTTATTTCGAAGATTAATTTTAGAAAACCAAGTAGACCCTAAAACTAAGTCCAACATGTCTTCGAGCTTAGGGAATGAAAATTGATACTTAATGGTTATCTTATTAATGGCTCGGCTATCCACGCGCATCTTTCTCTAAGAACCATCTTTTTTTTGGGGTTGGTAAGTAGGTGCAGTATAGGGGCTAAGACTATGTTAGATGTAACTTTTCTCAAGTAATTCGTTCATTTGTCGATTTAGCTTATCTCTATCTTTATGGCTCATCTAGTAGTATGGTAAGTTAGAAAGTTGTGATCTGAGAACTAAGTCTATTGTAAGTTGGATATTTCTTATGGATGGTAATTCTAAAGGCAATTCCTTGGGTGTCACATCTTTAGATTCATCCAACAATTGGGACACTTTGATAGATACAAGAGTTTAGGTGGGTTGGGTAATGACTTATGAAACAATCACAAGAATAATGTTATACTCCTTGCTTTCTTGCACAAAATTCTTCTGTGTTAGTAAGTGAAGGTTCTGATAATTTGGCTTTGGACCCTTAGAATTAGGGTAACTCTTTCCTCTTGTTTTTGGTTTGGCAAGATACAAAAGAATAATCTTGTCGTCATGCTTAAGCATATGGGTTTTTGCTCGGCCATGAATGATAACATCATGGTTATAGATTTAAGGTCGTCTTACTAAGGTGTGTGACACATTCATGGGAATAACAACACAAAGGACTTCTTGATGGTGGCCTAAACAAAGGGGTACTCAGCATTATTGCATTATAGGCAAGGAAGTGTAGTCAATCCAAGCATCACGGAAAGGTTTAGGAAGAGGCTTTGTATCAAGTCCAAGCTGAGCAACGCCGTGACTAGAGAGCACATTCTGCTTACTCCCATTGTGTATGACTGACTAACATGATTTATCATTGTTCTTCACGAATGTGTGGAAGATACTATTCCTTTTTCATGAATCATCAAGTGATGGAATAGCTAATTGATATCGCATTACCTTAAGACACCCTAAAGTAACTTTGTTGGCAATACTCGACAGGGTATATTACAACATCAGGTATGTACTCAATCAATACACCTTCTTCTTAAGATTCAAGGAGTAAAGAACATTGAGGGCACCTATATGCTATATGGACCCTAGAGTGACATTTGAAACACTCAATTATGAAGCTGCTACGATGAGAAGTAGATTTTAAGGATTCACTATTTTATGGCATATTTGGCCTAGCAGATTGGAAGTTGATCGTTCAAGTGTAGGGTTATTAGGGTTACTCATAATGCTAGGGTTATGAGGCAAATCCATACTTAAGAAATTGGTGAGTCTTGTAGATAGGTGTCGAGACAAACTATATATCTTCATAGATTTATGATATGCTTCTTTAAGGTTATTTGGGTAGTTTATCCTAAATTCATATTGTATATCTGGCCTATGGCCGTTAATAAATCTTTCAATAGTTATCCAAGAAGGCTCAAATACAATGTTCCTAATAAGGAGGTCAGTTACACGTATTAAGATGCCATAGAAGTTTGCCTAAGGTGGTATGTACTTCTCCTTTAATTTCAACTTCATGTCGACCTAAGTGTTACAAGTGGCTAACCTAAGCACTCTATATTCTCTTAGACATTCTGCCAGTATTTCCTAGCAGTTTCTAAAAGCTTCATTTTTGTTTAGAGAACATGTTGCATGCCACTTATGTTGTACCAGTCAAAGTAGTCATCTATATTGACTAACAATTTAGGAAGTCATTAGTGTTCAGCCTACTATCAAACTCAAGTGCTTCTACCTTAACCTTTTTAATAGCATTGTCATGGTAATCTTATTGAAAGGGCTCTTAGTTATGCTTAGGGGCTGATACTCGATTCCATTGAGATTACCTATTCTACTCATATTGGTCATGCTTATCTTGCTCATCCCAAGGCACTTTTTCTTCCTCAAAGGGTTGGGGATTAGTCACAAGGTGAGGTTGTCTAGTATTAGTGTTGTTAAGAATTGTGAAAGATTGATGACTAATTATAACTGCAAGCCTTATATCGACATTCCTGGTGTGTATTTGACCCCTATCATTAGGGCTGTCTATTGACCATTTTACCTAGTTTTTTGTCTATTTAGTTCTTGAAAGGCATCTTATAATTCCTAATTTTTAAGTTCAGAGTTGTGCTGAAATGTTAGAAGAGTTTGGCCTATGTCATCAAGTCTTTTAACAAAGTCAGCAAAGGTTTTGGTAAGGTCTTTAATAGAAAGTTAATAGGTAGGTTTATCTTGAAGCCAAGTTTGGGTCTAATGGAATTAAGCTCCTTTTCAAGGAAGATTTGATTGTCGTAAAGGTCACGAATGGTCATACAAGAGTAAGAGTAGACTAATGTATAAGTTTAAAGTGATTCTATCCTAAAGGATAAATGCCTCTAAGTTGCCTTTACCAAAAGGTAAAAACCCTATTTAACAAGTTTAATTCTACTAGAACTTAAAAGCTCCTCAAAAATCACACTTACTAAATAAGTAACAACTTGAGTGAAATTTTTACTGTAATCTCAGAGGGTTTAAAAACTCTTTAGGAAAATCGTTAAAAACTTTAATTAACCTAGGGTAAAAGTTGGCTTGAGGATGAGGCTGAATGTGTGTGAGGAACATGTGTGATCTTGGAATGTAGACGAGGCAAAGAGTAATGAAAATATAAATTAACTAAATAAATTAACTAATTAAAAAAAATAAATTGCACACATTTTTTCTGGTCTTTTTTTCTTTTAAATAAATTAACTAATTAAAAAAAATAAATTAACTAATTAAACAAAGATATGTGAAATGTAGGGTGGACTATTGATTCTAGACGTAAATCCAATTTATTAGTCATAAAACTTATCCTTTGAATAATTCTATAAGGCTTGAAATATCTTGGAGCCAATTTTTTAGAGCTATTAGAGGTGGCAAAAATTTGTCTATAAGGTTGTAGCTTAAGAAAAATCTATTAGCCCATTTCTATTTGTTCTATGCTAGTTTGCCTTTTACTTCATTTTATTTATGGCCCTACTTAAATGGTGTTTGGCTATTCCCTAAGCCTTTTCCCTTGTTAAAAATTGGCATATTTATAGCTTTTATAGTCACATCTCTAGGTAGACAAGGTATATGCATTAATGGTTGTTTCCCATCCAATAATTCATAAGGACTACTCTTGATTGAAGTATTAAAAGAAGTTTTATACCACCATTTAGTCAATGACGACCTCTTAATCCAATCTTTAGGTTTTTCCTAGCACATACAGTGCAAATAATTTTCTAACCACTATTAAGCACCTTGAACTGACCATCCATTTGTGGATGATAAAAGGAAGTTAACTTATGCTTTACTCTTAGAACTTTAAAGAAGACCTTCCACATTATAAAGATTAGATCTCTATCAATTGTGATTTCCATAGGAGCCTTATGAAACTTGCAAACATTGTCTAAAAAATTCTGAGCTAACTTAAATGTTGTAAATGGGTGTAGTAATAGCAGCAAAAAGTGAGTATAGTTGCTTAAATGATCCACCAAAATCCATATTGTGTCTTTACCATTTGACTTAGCCAACCTTTCAATGAAATTGGTAGTCACACTTTTCCAAATTCTACTTGGAATATGAAGAGGTAAAATGTCGAGATATGCCACAACTTCATGTTCACACTTAGAACATGTATCATAATGCTTAACTAATTTCCTTACCTCTTCAGACAACTTTTTCCACTAAACAACTTTCTCACCCTTTTAAATGTTGCTTGTATACCTAAATACCCTCACTGAAAACTAGCTTTTGGCCATTTTAATGTTTTTTGTCATACACTACAAACATCTCCCACAACCGACATGCCTTTTTTCTTTAAAAATTGTTCCTACCAATTACATTTCCTTATACTCCTCCAAGCTATAATAGCAAATGAGCAATTAAAGCCCTTATTTAAGCTTATCTAAACATGTCGAGAGAGCCATATGAAAATCCTCATCCCTTAGCACTTTAGAGAGTGCATCTACTGTACTATTTTCATTATCTCACTTGGAATGAATCTCATAGTCATATCCCATTAACTTTTCCATCCAATACTTTCTAAATGAAATCTTCAATTTTAATCCATAAAATATTTTAAACTATGCTGATTAGATCCAATGAGAAACTTCCTCCCTTCAAGATATTGGTGCTAATATTCCACTTCCAAAATTACTACTTGCAATTCTTTCTTACATATAGAAAGATTCTAATGTTGAGGAGCCAAAGCTTTACTTAAAAAAAGGCTAGCAGTTGGTTTTGTTGCATGAGTATTGTAATATCTTTTTTTTATTATGGAAGGATATAACTATCCTCCTTGTGCACCCAAATGATTAGAATCACACTTGAGAATAAAACTCGAGTCTTATTCAGGTTTGTGAAAAACATGCGACCCTAACCATGCTTTCGTCCAAAGCCATCTTGGCAAGGTGATCAGCGACTATGTTAATATGCTTAGAAATCTAAGATAGTCAATGAATCTCAATTTCTTGTTAAATCAGCCCTTCAACTTCCATGATAATAGATATATCCTCATGTGTAGATACGTCGCCTCCCTGTAAAAGTTTAACAGCATTAGAGCAATTTATTTTGGCCACCACATGACAATCTCCTACATCCCAAGAAATCTTGAGCCCTAATGTAACGGCCTATATTTTAGCAGTTAGATGATTTCACTCATTCAAGTTTGATAAGAAACCAATAAGGAAGTTTCCTGTGGCTTCTCAAAGAAGTCCCCATACCCAGATTTACAAGCTATCTTCAAGTAAGCTCCGTCCATATTGAGGATGACCCAACCAAGATTAGGTGGCTTCCATTTCTCTACTGGAATTAGATCAGCGCACCCCTCCTAGCAGATGCCAGTGAGTTTGGCATGTTAGCTTAAGATAGAATGACAAATACCTCTAGCTTGGGTGATCATGCCTTCATTGAACTGGCTGTGACCTTCAAAAATATGTTCATTCTATCTCTTTTGAAGGCTCCAACAAATAACACTAAATAAAGCATTATAGTCTGAAGAATTAGTTGCTATATTATTTTGAAGATTCGATACTAAACCATTCCTTTAAAGTGTTGATGGTATTAGGGTTAAGTTAAACTCAATCATAGTTGTCTTGTCTCATTACAATCCCGCAAGATGTGTAGAGTATCTTCTTTGTTTGCATTACACCTCATATACAAGTCGCTATGACATATCCCTTTCCTATTTTGCTAGCATTAATGAGGAGCTTATCCTGGTACACACATAAATGTTTTACATCTTTAAGGGGTTTGAACCTTCCAAAGACTTCGCCAAACTTTGTTCCTCCCATTCTCCACATCCACTAACCTGTTATAAGCATATTTGACTGTAAGAACCCTACTTCGGTCTCCTTTCCAATGGACATTCATGTCTTTATTAATTAATTCATAGCCATTGGAAATTCTCTCCTAGATTGATTTAATCCCTGCCTATGTGTTAGAGTCGGGATGCTTGAGATCAACTTTAGGCATACTATCCTAGACATACTTGTATTTTTCCTGCATAACTTTGACCCATAGCACATCACGTTTTTTTTAATAAGATATTAACTCATCTTCATCATGTGTGCTTGATTCTAAGAAAGGCATGCATAAGACCTAAACCTATAAAGTGCTGAGGCTTAGACACTTTATCCAAACTAACTAGGTGTATTTTCTTATCTATAGTGTCCCCATAGAAAGTTTCTGTTACTTTTATTAAGCTGCTCACAAGTATTGGCAGAAAGGTATGCAGTTTGCATGGTATAGCTTAGGATAGCATTGGTAACAAACGATATTAAGGTTGACCTTCTAGCTAGAGAGAGAGAAGTAGCCTTCTAGGTGGATAGCCAAATCTTCACTTTGTCTACTACATCATTGAAGGAGTCCTCCCCTCCCCTCTTATGATGTCAATGCACTCTTAGGTATTTTTGAGATCATTTGTCCTAGCAAATCCTAGCATCGAGCTAATGTCCTCTCCGTAAATATGATGAACATTCTCTGAGAAAAAGATTCTTGTCTTCTAAGTGTTCACTTTCATTCCCAAGTTAGCACAGAACCTGGCCAATTAGTCACCAATAACCTTAGCTTGTTAAACTGAGGCTTCAATAAACAAAATAATATTGTCAACAAAAATATGAGATATAAGGGGTAGATTTAACGAGTCGGATAGGCTTCCATTTCTCTATGTTGATCGTGGATTGAATGGGATTAGCCCATTTCTCTATTCACAAAACAAACAGGTATGGAGAGAAAGGGTCTCCTTGCTAAAACCTACTTGACAAAACAAATTTATCAGCCTGGCTACCATTCCTCAAGAGTTGCGTAGATGCTATAGAGACACTATTGTAAATAATGTTTATAATATGATTTGGGAGGTTTAACTCCTTCAAGTAATCTACCACAAAACTCCAACTAAGCTTATTATAAGCCTTCTCGAGGTTAATTTTCATGGCCAAGAAACCTCGATTCCCTTCCATGGTTCTCAATGAATGAACAACCTCCTGAGCAACAATAATATTATCCAAACTATGTCATTCCAAAACAAAGTTGCGTTAGTTAAAGCAAGATCATGACAAGCATAACAACTTTCAATCTGAGGATAATAGTCTTTTTTGATAGTTTAATTTTTTTCCTCATAGGTTTAATCATTTTCTACTAAAGCTGATAATTCAGGCCAAGCCCAACAGGTTAGCCTGAACTCACTTGAAAAATTTAGAACCAAACTCAAAAAAATATGTTTTTTTAGGTTTGGGCTAAGCTCGATCAAGTTTAGGCTTGTCCCAAATACTTGAATAAAAAAATTATATCTTTAAAAAATATATACTCTTTCGGTTCTCTTTATAAACTATTTCTACTAACCTCATCAATATCAATAAAAAAGTACAAAGAATAAAATTGTGTAGAATTTCAAATATGCCCTTATATAATAAATTCAAAAGTAATGTCACGTTATTTTTTTTTCTCTCACAAAGGGTAATTTTAAATATACATTCAAATATTACCTAAAAAGCAGCATCGTGACTTACAAATGGGACTAAATAAATTTTTTAAAATGTGCGTTATAAATAAGACCGGGGGAGTATAATATAATAAATGTTAATTAATTCTTTAAGTTTTAGGTCATTTCATACTAAAATATTATAAATTTGGGTCTTATACATCATCGAAGTATCCAAAAAATATATTTTATATTTTTATAAAATAAAATGATTAATTTTAAAGTAAAAAAATTAATTAAAAATAATTTTAAAAATAAAATGTTTATAAAATAAAATAATTAATTTTAAGTAAAAAAATTAAAAATAATTTTAAAAATAAAATTTAGGTATTCGAGCCGCTCAAAACTTGAAGAAATTCTGGTCGAGTTTAGCTATTCAAGCTTTCTAAGAAGTTAGGCTTATTCAGGTCAGGCTTCTTTAGGCCGAGCCCAAACTCATTCGACTCACTCGAATTCCCACCTCTATTTTTTATCTTAGTAGGGTAATTTGATTGAGTTATTTTATTGCTATGATTAAGTCTTCTTATCGTCCTCGTTCCAAAAATATAGAGTAAAATATATCAAACATTGAGATCCAAACTCAAATTTAGCAAAACAAAACTTGTAAGAGGCTGGGAAGCATATGAAACCAATTAGATTTGGAAAACAACTTAAAAAGACCCAAAACAAGTTAAGATAGATGATGTAAGGATATATTATTCTACACCATATTTAGTCAATAATTAAAGTCTATTAGGATAATTAAAATCAAACCAAACCAATCTATCATGATAATTAAACTGTATCATGATAATTAAAATCATAGTTAAATCAATAATTAAATCAATAATTACACTCTATCATGATAATTAAAATCAAATCAATCTATAAAAAGGCTTTTCATGATAGAAAGGATTAAATCATAGTTAAATATTCAAGCAAAAAAGGGCTAAACATAAAATTCCTTCCAAAATTAGGATCCCAAAATCATATTAATTCCAAACCAAGTTTAAAGGTTATTTAAACCCTTGTCAATCATAGTAATAAATAACTAGAAAGCATGGAAATTGTTTGGGAATGAAAACAAGTAAAAATGAGGTCAAAAAAGTCAAACAAGCATTACTTGTTGTGGCCAACATCACATGCATCGAGGCATGTAATGCAAAGAAAGTGTAACATCTTTGTTTTAAATTCCCTAATTTATTAAGATTAATAAAGATAATTAAGTAAGTTAATGTGGTGTGTGGTCAGGGAGAGTAATAAGTGTTTTTAGTTGAAATTTCAGATATAATTTAGATCCAAAGTGAAATTGGGTCACTTAAGGACCAAAAGTGAAAAAAAAACATGCTAAATAGCCTTTATGTTACATGCCGTAGTGTGTGAGCGGTGCACCACGGTGCACAGGGCCATTAGGCGAGAATCACCCTTTTTATACCACATGCTGTGGCATGTGGGGACATGTGCCACAGCGCACGGTGTAAATTTTATAGAAATAATATGTGAACTGATACGAAAAAACAAAGAAGAAAGGAAAGGGAAATGGAAGAGACGCACTAAGCTCTGTTAGGGCACAATCTAAGGAAGGATTTGAGAAGGTTTGAAGCTCCAAGTCATCCAAAGTAAGATTTTTAAACCCTTTTTTCTCCTTCCCTCTTCCATTTTCTCAAGGATTTGAATTAGGGTTTGAATGGGGATGATAATTTCAGTCCATATGGGGTATGGGTCCGAACCCATTAACTCAAATGAAATTAATGGGAGTTGTTTAGAGTATTTAAATTTAGTATAAATGATTTTGGTGGTTGTTGGATGATGGGCTCAATTAATGTCCGAAAATGGACATTAAATTTGTTATTATTGTGGTTGCTGAGGTATCAATAGCAATATGGCTGTTCAATGAAGTTATATGATGTTATAGATAGATAATGAACCCAATGGATAAGCTCCAACTCATGTAGAATGAACATTGCGCAATTTAGAAGTAGAGAATTGAGAGTTTAATGCTTAAGTTGGTAATATTTATGAAATTCAACTTGATTAATTGTAGTTTTTGGCTCTTGGTCACTTATTTTGGCTTGGGAATTCAAGCTGGGAAGCTCTTATACTAAGGGGTAAATCTTTGACCTCTCAAAGATTTGAGATAACCGAGGGAACCCTATTTTAGGTAATCATATGTTAATTGATTGTTAAATATGAATTGTGAATGTTACATGCATGTGATTGATTTTCAATGTGAAATCATGTATTAGTTTTAATGAGTGTATGAAAATTTGAATGTGCATAATGCTATTTTTGGCTTGAAATGTAAAATGTGAAGTCAAAAGGGTTTTTGAACTATGAACATGCTTATACTTTTGAAAAATGAATGTGATGTTGTGTAGAGGAAATTATGTATTGATGAGAAGTGAATTTTGAGATAAGTGAGAATAATGTTGAAAAAATGATAACAATACATACTTGGGTAGCATATGGTTGTGAGCCTAATGTGATTGTTGTAATAATTAGTAAAAGAAAATAAAAATGTAAAAATGAATGAGTATTGATTATGGCATGATCAGTGGCAGGAGTTCACCCAAGGATTTAGAGTAAAGAAAAATTCATATGGTATTTAGGCTTTCTTCCGGTGCACAAGGGTATAACCTTGTCCCACAGTTTGTCGATAGACTATCCCATAATTTGTCGAGGGATTAGAATCTAGCTATCTCTACCGGTTCAATGAGGAGAATAGCTTAGGGTATAAGATACCCCAGAGATTCGAGAATGAGAAATGTCATGATCCGAGAGTGAGTCTTGTGATCTTTGACCGAGTCATATCTCATAATTGGTGAGCTTGGGTAGCCTAGTCACATGGATGGAACCTTATTTAGTGTTGCAGCCTACAGTTTCAATTTGAGGAAATAAGGACGATATAACATTGGTTGATAAGCAAATATATGATGTGTCACACGTGTTGAGTTGTGGCAAGTCGTATGAGTAAGGGGTCATGTCACATATATGAGAATATGGTGACAATGTATCTAATATATGTGAGATAAGGATGTTATTAATGAAAAAGGATGAGCTATGTGTGTGAGTATGTTTTAAGTGCTTGGATTCATATACATGTGTTTGGCTTATAATTGATATATAATTGCATAGGGTATGTTTTACCTTGGTTACTGAGTGGCTAGACTCAACTCTTTCATTTAACACTTTTCAGGCTCTAGCTTTGGTGATGAGAGGGAGAAGACTCAAAATGCTAGGAATTAGCATATTCCTACTGTATGTGTAATATCCTTACTCTACTAAACACATTTAATAAATCAAGCTCATGATAATCGAGGGATTATATCCGAAGGGTGATTACCAAGTTTTTAATTCAAAATAAGGGATCCCAAGTTTTTTTAAATAGAAACAAGTTAACATCAATAAAAATCTTTCACATCAGAGTAAAGATAAGTTTTGAAAGCATGAGATACCTCAGAGGAGTGAAAGAAGTCGAAAATGATAAAGAATAAATTATGTGCTGAAAAACAGAGCAGTGCATTGCGGTGGGTGCACTCTACGCCGCGGTGTGTTGCTCTTTGTGCCACGCTCCGTGGCTCAGGCGCCTTGCGCTGCGGCGTGTTGCATGAATTTTCACTGGTTCTACTGTCAATTTGACAGCAAAATTGAGGAACTTCTAGCTCATCTCAATTCTTCGTCCGACGGTCAAATGATATGATCTAGTTGTTTACAGAAAGCTCTTTTTTTGTACTAACTAATCGCATGGGTTTTACTTTCAAAACACATCACACTAGGAAGTTGGACACCCAAACATAATTTAATCACTTTTCAACACGTTTATACAAAATGGGTGTCCAAAACCCTCAATAAGTGCTAAAAGTTTTTCCTGACATCTGGACCATGTCCAATGGACCTAGGACTACCAGTACAACACGTCACAAGCATCGAAATATCATTATAACAAAAATTCACTCCTTAACCTGAATTTACCAAAAACAAAAGGGGAGGTAAGATAGCATTGTATTAAACTCAAATCATTCAAAACATGCTCAAACTTCACTTCTACACTTGCACTAGTATTTTGACCCTATGAACATATATATGACAAAAATACACAAAGGTTAAGGGCCCAAAATATAATTTTAACATTTCTAAACCAAAATAGTGCAAGTATGGGTAGTATGCAACTTAAAATTGGCAAACATATGCTATTACACAACTACATCAAAACTAGAGGCATACAAGAAGGAATATACTAATTCCCCGCCTCTTTAGTTTTCTCCCTCTCAACACCAGAGTTAGAACCTAAAAAGTATTAAGTAAGAAGGATAAGTCTAGCCACTTAGTAACTAAAGTTAAATATATCCTATGTAATTATATATCAATTATAAACAAATACATGCACAAGGAGATCAAACTTATAAAACATATACCCATATATCACATTTTATCACTTATCATACTATAGCTTCATCACTCACATAGCCAGGTGCATTGTCTCCATATTCTCAGATATGAGACAAGACCCATATTCTTGTGACTTGCCACCACTTAGCATGTGTGACACGTCATGTATTTACTTAAGCAATGATTAACCAACCTTATACCCTTCTTATTTCCTTAGACTGAAATCATGGGCTATAACATGGATTAGGGCTCCGTTCGTGTGACTAGACTATCCAAGCTCACCAATTGTGAGGTGTGACCCAGCCAAAAATCATAGGACTCACTCTCGGACCAAGCTTCTCCCATTCTCGAATCCCTGAGGTGTCTCATTCCCTAGGCTATTCTCCTCATTGAACCAGTAGAAATAGCTAGGTTTTAATCTCTCGACAAACTATAAGACAGTTCCTCAACAAACAGTGGGACAAGGCTATAGCCCCCATGCACTGAAGGGCAGCCTAATTACCATATAGATTTTGTCTACTCTCAAATCCCTTGGCGAACTCCCGCCACTGATCATGCCATAAACCATACTCACTTTTTCTCACTTTTCACTTTCATATACTCACTATTACAACAATTACGTTGGGTTCACGACTTTGCGCTACCCAAGTGTGTATTCTCATCTTTTTTTCAAAATTCATTTCTTATTAACACAAACTATTTCTACACATCATCCTATTCGTTTCTAAAAAATATAGACATATTCATAATAAAATTCTCTTAACTTTACACTTGCATTATCAAGCTCAAAAATAGCTTTTTCATGTACTTAAAGAAGCTAATATATAATTCTTACTTAAACAACCAATTTCATGCATGTAATATTCATAACCTCACACTCAATAACTAATTAACCTTAAATTAACATACAATTACCCAAAGCAGAGTTTTTCCTCGGTTACCTCAAACCATTGACAGGTCAAAGGTTTACCCCTTAATTAACTAGCTTCCAAGCTTGAATTTTCACTCCAATAAGTGACCAAGAGCCAAAATTACAATCAACCAAGTTGAATTCCATCAACATAGCAAACTCAACCATTTGAAACCCTTAATCTCTACTTTTAAATTGCTCAACCTTTACTTTACAATAGGTGGAGCCTAACTATTGGGTTTAATAATTACCTTTAGCTCCCAATAGCATTAATGAGCTATTAAATTTTCATTAATGGTATCATAAACTTCCAACCACTCATAATAAATGGGATTTTCGGACATTTATGGTGCCCAACAACCTATGCCACCAAAACTTATCATACCTAGGTTTAAATACTCTAATCTACCGCCATTAACTCCATTTGAGTTAACAAATTCAGACACATAACCTATATGGATTGAAATCCCACTTCCACTATCAAACCCTAACCATAAACTCATAAATGTGGAAGAAAAGGGAATATTAATGAGTAAATACTTACCTTAAGTGTTTGTAGCCTTTAAAATACTCATAAAGTAATCCTCAAGCAAACCCTAGCAGAGCTGTGGTGCACCTCTCCTTTCTCTAATTTCTTTTTCTATTTCAATTCATGTTTGATAAAGTGCAGAAAATGGCCATGCACCATGATAGACACACATCGTGCTGTGGCGCATGGCACAGAGAGGTCTTCTCTCACTTAGAGATGGTTGTGTGTCATGACGAACAATCTACACACCGCGGCGTGTGGCATAGCAACTTCAACTCCTTTTTCTTCTCCTTTCGATGCCCGAGTGGCTCGCCTTGATATTGGTCCCACAATAGGGTTGAAATACCATCAAATATAGTTGTTAGACCTCTCTAGCCACACATACTACTTTAATTTACTTAATTACCCTAATTAAATTTAATTAACCAAGGAATTAAAACTTGGGATGTTACAGTATGCCTCTAGTTTAGATTTATTTTATGTAATAGTATATGATTGCCAACTTTAGGTTGCATGCCATTATACTTGTACTAATTTATTGTTAAAAATGTCTGATTTGTATTTTAGGCCTTAAGTATTTGTATATGTTGAGATGTGTGTGTGTGTGTGTGTGTGTTTATAGGGTTAAAATATTAGTGCAAGTGTAAAAATGATGATTTAAACATGTTTTGATTGATTTGGATATTATATAATGCCAATTTGCCTCCCCCTTTATTTTTGGTAACAAGGGGTTGATGAGTAAATTTTTTTTTATTGTGGTTTAAGTATGGGTGATGTATTGTACTAGTAATCCTAAGTCTAATGGATATGGTCTAGGTATTAAAAAAAACTTTTAACACTTACTAAGGGTTTTGGACACCTTTTTTATGTAAAAGTTGTAAAAAGTAGTCAAAATGTGTTTGGGTGTCCAACTTTCTGGTGTGACTTGTTTTGAAAGTGAAACCCATGCTATTAGCTAGTTCATGTAAAAAGCTTTCCGTAGACACCTAAATCACGTCATTCGAACATCGGACAGAAAATCGGAGAGCGTCGAAAGTTCCCGATTTGAATTTTTGTGCAACATGCCAAGCACATTTCGCCTGAGTTGCGGTGCGTGGCATAGAAAGCAACACACTATGGCACAGCTTGCACAAACCATGGTGCACTACTCTGTCACACATTAAAGAGTTGTCTTTTCACTTGTTTTCAATTTCTTTCACTTTTCTAAGGTATCCCGTACTTTCGCAACTTATTTTTAATCTGATACAAGATATCTTCATTGTTTTAAACTCTTTATGATTATGAAAAACTTAGGATCCCTTGCTTTTGAACTAAACCTTAGTAATTACTCTTTAAGTTAATCCTTTAATTATCATGAGTTATTTTAGTTATTTGTGTTTAGTGGAGTGAGACTTTACAGAAAGTACGTCACAGGCTGTGACTATATATAACATCCTAGAAAACTAATTAGGATTTAATTAGAGTAATTAAGTTCATTGATGTGGTATGAGGCTAGAGGTCTAATTAGTACGATTGATTATGATCTCATCCCTAAATACGGGTCCAAATTAAAGTCAGGTTGCTCGAATGCAAAAAAGAGAGAAAATCTAAAGGAAGTGATTCTGTGTCACACGTTGCGGCTTGTGGTTCATCCGCTGCGGCATGTGTGTGTGAACTAGCAAGGGATTGGCCTCTGTGTACCATCACGCGGTCGCGACGCATGGTCAAAATCTTTTAATATACTAATCGTGAAATAGACTGAAAATAGAAGAGAGAAAAAGGAGGAAACAATTAGAGTTTAAGAGAAAATGGCAATAAATATGGTTGACCTTGGCTATTGAGTTGTTGTATTCACCCGTCATTCTTCAATATTTTAAGGCCTAACTTATCGGATCAAAATTAGGAATAATGACCGGAGGCATAAGATTTTGAGTAAATCCTACTTGTAGGCCTCCTAGTTTTAATTATGTGTATTAAACATTGTTAATTTGTCAATTAGGATTTCATTCCATTATTTTTCCTACTTGCATTATATTTGTGAATATTTTGTATATTTTATGCCCTAAGCTATTGGTATGTGATTGTAAAGCTTATATGCTATCAAAATACTAGTGCAAGTAGGGTGAAGTGCATTTAGGCTATCTTAGATGAATATTAACAATTTTAAGAAAAGGAAAATCACAACTAAGGACCTATGTAGTATCTTATTTGTAAAGAATGACTAAACATTTTGAAATCGCTCTGCAAAATCAAAGACCAAAATGTAATAAAAGTTTAGTTTGAAAATACAAGGCTACCTCTTATTTATTAAAAAGAAAACCCTTTATTTTCACCAGTAATGAGAACACCACTAATGGCCGCTGCAACTTTAGCATCGGTCATTGGACTACCATTGCCACTCAAGCTGCTGGAGATAGCAAAGGTGACAAATTAATTTTTTTTTCAAGGTGGCAAGGTAGGGTTTGGACCCACAACACCTTGCCCACCCAAAAGAATTGTTAACCACTGAGCTTAGTCATATAATGCAAATCTTTATATATATGTATATATTATTAACTTTGCTTTTCCGTTTCAAGCTGATATTTGTTAAGGGCTTGATGTTTATTTTTCAATTTACATATAGTTACTTGTCAAACTATTAATGGGATTTGTTAAAAAATTTAATATACACTAGTGTTTTTTATAAATATTCACTTATTTTTTTTTTACCAAAATTTTACACGTTAACATTTATGTGAACTTGTTATTTTGCTAAAATTTACTTGTTAAATTATTAAGAGAAACTTTCAAAGTTTGTAATGGAATTTGTCATTTCATAAATAGTTACTTGTTAAATTATTAGTAGAGACTTGTTAAAAAAAATTTAATTTTCATTAATTTTTATAAATGTTTACTTGTTTTTGTTCCAAAAGTTTATGTGATCATGTTATTTCAATAAAATCTACTTGTAAAATTATTGAGGGAAAGTTTCAAAATTAGTTATGAGACTTGTCATTTTATAAATGATTATTTATTAAATTATTAATAAGGATTTGTTAAAAAATTTTAAATTTCCACTTGTCAAATTAATTTAGCAAACATTTATAAAGACTTGTAGAAATTATATGATTATGAGGTATTACTTAGTGGCTAGTAATATTTTTGGGTGGCCAAGAATTGTGGGTTCAAACTCCCTTTAGCCACCTTGAAAAATGATTTAATTTCTGTGATCTTTATCAGAGCTCTAATGACGATGATCTGGTGATTGGTGCCAAAGCTCCTGCAATGGGTGACAATGGGGGGAATTTTGTTAAAAAAATAAATGTGTAATTTTTTCTTTTTATATTAAATTTTAATTCCATTTTGTTTCTTTGGTCTTGCAAAGCGATTATGAAGATCCCTGTTGCAATTTTCCTTTAATAAACTAACCTATGGTTTTGATTTTATGCCAATTCAAAATTTCACGTAGAATTTGGACACGCAGGGCCTTTTTACCCACTTTAACATTATCAAACGTCAACAAAATGTCCAAATTTGATATCACAAGCCATTAGTCCACGCGGGCCCAGAACCACATCCATGAATCGCCAAGCATCAACCCCCCGCCCAACATCATATGTCACAAAATCATCCCTCAATAGTAAAATTCACAAAAGGGGTCAACAATATGATTTCTTATAAATCATCCCAAATCCACCAAATATATCCAAATCAAGTTTAAACACACACAACACGCATTCATGAGCACTTGGCCCCAATAAAATAGTCAACTCGGAAATACTTCTCCCCAAATGCGCAAATGCAACGAAAATGTCAATTTAAGGTCTGTTTGTTTTTAATTTTTAATTTTTTTGTTTTTTAAAAAAATTTTAAAACTTGTCTGAATGAGTGTTTTCAATTTAATTATTTTCAAAACTGCTTTTGTTTTTTTGTTTTTAAAACAAATTTTTTTATTTTATTTTTTTATTTTCAAAATACATTACATTTGATTATTAAAAAGTACAGTTATTTTAACCAATTTTTATCATAAATTACCACTATTAATAGTCTATAATTATTACTATTATTCTATTTTTTAATTATAATTTTTTTAAATTAATATATCCATACGGATGTTCATTTTGCTTTATTTTGAAAAACAATTTTAAAAATTATATTATAAAATAATTTTTAAAAATAAAAAATACAAATACAAATCAAACGGGCCGTTATTCTCTATGGCTACATGCATGTGAGGAAATACAAATCCTAGCTGGCAATTGTAGTTCAATACACTAATTCTAAATACATTACAAGCATTAATGGTAAGAGTAAATTGAGGCCATGGAAATGGAGGTGAAACTAGAAGTCCAAATTTCATGTGTTTGGCATGTTTGAATTGGCTTTTTTTTTTTTTTTTTTGAAAGTCATTTCCATCAAAATTAACGGTTTGGCATGTTTGAATTGGCTTTTTTTTTTTTTTTTGAAAGTCATTTCCATCAAAATTAACGGATCCCGCTTCTTTACCCAAACCTTATAGAATAGAGTTTCACTTCCATTAAAGCCTTGAATTTGACCATTTTGCCCCATCTCCATTGTCCTTGTTATTGACCCTGAGCACGATGAAGAGGACCATGGCAACCATGGCGATAACTCCGACGAGGACAACGCTGAACTGTGATGACTCCAACAAGGAAAATGGCGGACGGCAATAACTTCTCCCCTGTGAGCCATTATCCAGTTCTTCCTCCTAAATTTCAATGACGACAGGGATCTTGTACTGTTCACCACAACTAACGCACTAATTAATCACACTAATATGGTAATTAATGATTGAGTCCCATAATTGTCATTACCATGGTAGATAGAATTAACCATGATCATAGAAAGCCAAAGCGCAAGTTAAATGGAAAAAATTTGGTTAACTTTATTTTATAATTAGAAAGGAATAGATTGAAGCATTCTCTTAAAGACTGGTAAAATTATTCTTACGACTCTTTTAATTTATCTTAGTTATATAGACTTTCTTTCTATTTTAAAAAACATGACACAATTTAGTTTAATCTGTTAATTTAGTAAAAAAAATTCTAAAAAATTATTTTAAATTAAAATTTATATTAAAATGTTATTTACTAATTTACCCTCACTCTAGTAAATCCATAAATTGATTCTAAAATTTTTTTAATTACAGTTTATGTTAAAAAAAATTTATTTACTAATTTACTTATCAATCTAATAAATCCCTAAATTATATTATTATTTTTATAATTAAATGAATTTCATTTAGTAAAGAAAAGGAAAATAATTTATAGTTTTATTTGCTTTCTTTAATTTTTTTTTACAAATAGTTATTTGTTTTATGTTTTTAGCAAATTGGGACAAAACTTAAGTAATTTTTCAATCGAGGTAGACATAAAAAGTTTATTGACTATTTGATTAATTTTTTAAATAAATATATGTTAACTAGATATGTTTATAAATGTTGGTAGAGAAAAAGTGTTTACAAATTATAAATTATAAATTTAAATTATTTCTATCTCTCAAACTTATATTATTTATATTATATGATAAAAAAATATGTTTGAAATATCTTTTTAGAAATTTAAAAGATACTTAAATAAATAAGTTTCAATAAATTTGATTAAAAAATTAAAATTAAAAATTTTAATAATATAATAAAAATTTAATAAATTTTATAACATAATAAAAGTTTGAAAATTTATTTATGAGAATTTTTTGTTTGTATTAAAAAACTATTTCTTTGAAACATTTATAAATGTTTAGATAATTCAAATGTTAAAGATGAAAGTTTATATAAATTTTTAAAATAGAAAGGAGGTTTCTGTCATTTAGATAAATTAAAAGAGTGGCTAGTTTATTTTACTTAAAAAAAATTATTCTAGTTATACACTAGCTTAGTAGATTGCTTAGACAAGATTTTTATTTTTGAGTTAAGAACGTCACGGTTAAAATCATTGCATCACAAACAAATCAAGAGATGCCTAAACATAAAAATTACTTACACCCTAATAGTGAATCATTAAAAATTCTAATGTTGGAACTATTTTTATCAGCTTGATGAACCAGTCAATCACATAATATTTTATTTATCTAAAAATATGGTTGATGAAAACCTGCTAATCGTGCATAAAAATGCTTCCAATGCTTTTAATAAGATTGATAAGAGGATGGTTAAGTGTATAATCAATTTGCATAAAATGAATAGCCTCCAAAGAGTCATAGTAAATGTTGACATGACAGTAGTTTTTTTTTATTTTTTCTCCCAAGCCTTTCAAGGATTGCTAAGGTTTTGCAACAATACTAAGGTGGCATACTAGATATTTTGTGAATATCTTTTTACCACAAATAGCAAACTTAAAAGAATCAATGGAGTTGTCCATGTGTAATTTGAACCAATATAAATTTGGCGGTAGATGGGGTTCAACTTCATTGCTCCTCACCATGATGAGCACTATAAGAGTGATGAGATCTGAATCATTTAAATTTTAATTTGATGATTCAAATTTAAAATATTTTTTATATTTCTATTAATAAATATTTTTATAATAAATTTTTATAATCAATCTTGTCTAAATTAATTTGGAGGGTCTCTGGCCAAAAAAAATTTTGGAGGGTTCAGTTTAGTATTAATGTTTTATATATTGATAATCTATATATACTTGCACAGTCTATATTTATATTAAATTTTTTTATAATTTTTATAAGTTTGTATTAATAAATAAACTATTATTAAAATAAAATATATAAAAACTGGCACTTTTTAAAATATATTTCTTAAAAATTATAAGCAAAAAAATATAAATTTAAATTATACAAAATATATTTGGATAGTTAATATATAAAAATTATAAAATTTTAACATTAAATTGAACCTTTTAAATTAAATCTGGACTATATATTTATAATAAAATATTTATTTAAAATTTTTTATAATTTTTATAAAAAATAAATAAAAATAATATTTTAAATCTATACCATTCAGATTTTTTAATCGATGGTTCAGACCTCATCATCTCATTTGCACTAAAGTTGAACTCACTACATAATGATAACATCACGATGACGGGCTCAGCCCCTCTCCAGTCCCCACTATACGTCGTTTCTCACCTGACCTCAAAGGTCCGCAGCTCACTCCAATAAATTGGGTCCCACTGGACACGAAATTCCACCCATGCAATCTCAATTAAACAATACCCTTTCTATTATAAAATATTCTTAATATTTTAATTTTTTAAGATGTAATTATTATTTTATTTTTTAAAAATATTTTTATTAATAATAATTTTATATTTATTTTAGGATATTTAATAGTGATAAATATAGAAAGATAGAGTAGTTGGAAAGTAGATAACTACTTTATTAATAGATAAGATTTGATTAAAAATATCTTATATTTTTTAATGGAGGGAATAGTATATTATACATATAAGCTTATCGCAAATTTAAAAGTACGAGCATGGATGATTAATGAAGAGATGATACAACCAGCTCCTGATGGCCTAACGATGTTTGTGATGAAGATCTTCAGCTCAGTGATGCTATTGGTGAACAAGCTCAGTACATGGCCGCGGCTGCCACCACCGTCGTCGTCCTCGTCGTCCTCATCATCGGATATAGAACATGAGAATGAGTACAATTTGAGTTGGAGTTTAGCTGCTGAACCAAACGATAATAATCCTTGCCAAACCCTGCTGCTGCTGGTGAGCTGAGCTCTTCCATGTTTTTTTTTTTTTTTTTAAGACTTGTTTTGGTGAGCGAATACTTGGTTTATTTATTGGATCTCCCTTTTTGTATAGAGTTTATAAAAATTTCTGGAATTTTAAATTCGGTTTATTAAATCCAGCAATGGATTTTTTTTTTGTACACTTAAAAACGTATTATCTTTCCATCTCAATTTATAAAATATTTTCAAACAATTTAGAAATATATATCAATAAACTTACTGAATATAGAACCTTAGTTTTTTAAATGAAAATATAAACATTCAAAATTATCATTTATTTAATATTCTTTTGTAAAAAATTATTAGGGAGAGAGAATATATAAAAACAATAATATTAAAAAAGTATTATTAATAAAATTTATTTTTTATAATATTATATTTTGAGACATCAAATCTCTTTTAAAAATATTTTATAATTTAGGATAGAAGGAGTATCTCATGCAATGGATTAAAATTGATGCTCACACAGTGTCTCTTTTTTTTTTTTTTTAATTGGGCAAATGCTCATACAATTTCCGATTTTCATTCACACACATCTAATTCATATTATCTACATTCATATGTACGTAAATCATCATAGGTTGAGCGTGCCTACAGTAGTCATGTGTCTTGCGTTTTGGTTCTGTCTTTTTTGTTGTTCCTTCCTGTTATATATTCTTCATTATTGTACTGTTGAATCTCTTATTTGCCTTGTTAATCATATGAAGTATTTTCATTGGCCAAAAAATAAATAAAAAAATTATCCCGCAACTCGCAAGAGTCCAAAGTTCCGTGTTTGTGCTTCCTATATATGTTCAATTAAATAAGGAATTTTTAAGCCTACCTTTAGTCACCACATTCTGCAAATTGAAAGACAAATTTTATATTCATCCCTACATTTTTAAAAGAGTTTTGATATATATTCCTATACTTTTATTCATTTATAATATTGATCCATACGAATTTAGTAAACAACAAGTAAATAAGAAGCTTCGGTATATGTTCCTATACTTTTACTAGTTTATAATATTGATTCCTACATTTTTAAAAGGATGTTTAAAATGGCATAAACGGTGTTAATAATACTAACATTATTAATTCACACTGCTGTTAAGTTCGTATTACATGTCAAATTGATATGATATGAATTTTTTAATGAGTAAAAAAAAAGCTGATTTGAAGTCTTAAACAATCAATGGAAAAGTTTTTGGAGGGAAAAAAATTTTATTTCATCTTATATAGGCTTTTTTATTTTTGCTTATTAAAAAATTTATATCAACATCAGTTTGACATGAAAAAAAATTAATAATGATGTTAATCGTCATAGCACACATTATTAATACTGTTTATGTCATGTCAACATTATCTAATCTCTTATAGTAAGATCTATAATTTTCCTAATAATCTAAAATAGTGAATGGTTTTCAAGGTAAGGACAATCAATGAGTGATAAGGTCGGTTTGAGCCTTTTATTTTCTTTCATAGTTTAATTTTTGGAAGCATAAATGGAAAATCACGCTTTGAGAAAGGATAATTTCTTAAATAACATTGAATTCTTTAAAAACTAAATCTCACCGCTATTGATTGTAGGATATCCTTGGTAATTAAAAAAAAAAAGTAAACGATTTTACTGTTCTGTCTATTTCACCTCAATTTTAAATGTTTTCCCTTTATTTTGTATTTTAATCTAATTTAATCAATATCATAAGAAAAAATATTAAATTAATCCAAAAAATTAATGTTTATTAATTAAGATCATAATGATATAAATCATGTTGACAAATTATCCTTCTATATATATTTTTGGCCGAAATCATTCTATATTAATTTTGATTATATTAGGTCATCTTCTAAATATATATATAGATATAATATATTAAGCCAACATCTATATTTAAACATGCATGTTAGTGAATAAGTAAGTTTAAAAATGTTTCTAAAACCTTTAAAATTATAAAAATAACTAAATTTACAATATGATAAAAAATTTAAAATATATGCATAGAAATGAGTTTTCTAGTTATATAAGTATTAAATGATTTTAAAATAATATTTATGTTAATTGAAGAAATATTAATCGTAAATATATAATTTAATCATCAATTGGATTATGGACGTTAGTTAACGGGACGTGACCTTAAAAATAGTGATGGTGAGAGTAACAATTTTTTAATTTTAAATTAAGTCTATAATAATTTTAGAAATACAAAGAAGCTCCCTATAGTTATAGTTA
>NW_026556655.1:0-33310 GCF_029017545.1 Prosopis cineraria
CTGATCAACTGGAATGCCTCCAAGGTGGATGACGAAATGATAGAAAAGGACCCGTATTCAAACAGAATGAGGTTCATCCTATGGACATACAATCTAAGACTATCCATGACAAAGTAGGCAACCCAAGCAAAGATAATCTGATTCAAGAATTAAAGCATTTAAAGCTCCCAATTTCTTTCAAAGATTCCGTAATAGGCTATAATAGGTGTTGGGGATTAATGAGGGAGTGACACTAAATACATCACTGACACATTAGCTAAGGAATTGGAACAAGTGGACTCCCTTAGAGTATACTAAGAATTGATGGACCACTACCCTAGCACCTAGATTTCAGATGAGGAAAGGAAAAATTATGCAAACCCTGGATGGATGCTCTGGTCATTAAAACATTGGGTATTCAGTTTAATCCTAAATCTCTCAAGCTCATATTAGCAAAGATATGGCAAATTAAGATTTTGAACTCATCAATTTGGTTTTATTGGCTATTACATAATTAGAACCAAGGATTGTAATCTCCTTGAGGTTAACTACAAATTACTTTAAAACATAGTTATCTGAGGTTTTAAAAGAAGAATTTCTCGAAATTAATTCAAAGGAATCCCAATTTGCCATTTTCAAAACCCATGCATAAATTTAAAGACTTAAAAATTAGAGTTTTAAAAAACAAAGCGGAAGTTTGAAAATCAATTAGGACTCAAATAAAATGAGTTTTGAACTTAAATCATTTTTGTGCAGAGAGTTGACACGGGCGCCGTGGTTTACGTCTCATGTGCCACAGCGGTCTTCTCTGTGCCATGTGCCACGGCACATTGCACGAAATTTGACAATCAGTGTTATCATTTGATAGCATAGGGAGCGAACTTTCGATGAGTCTCAAATCTCCGTCCGATGTCTGATTGAGGTGATTTTCGGCATTTACACAGAGCTTTCTTCTAACTCTAGCTAATGGCACCAGTTTCACACTTAAATTTCATTTTTTATCAAAAGTTAGATACTAAAACCCATTTTGACACATTTCACAAAATTTTCCAAATGGGGTGCCCAACTCAACCACAAGTGCCAATAGCCTACAAACAACCCTCCAACTACTCAATGGATTCTTGCGGATTTGTGCAACACACCACATGCAGTCAAATACACTTATTTCACAAATTCATTACTCAACCTTAATTTTCACAAAACATAGAGGGGGAGGAAAAGTGCACAAATCAACCATTTCATTCATATTTCTCAAAATACATATGTTCATACTTGCACATGTATTTTACCCTAATCATCGGGTTCACAATAAAAACTCACTAACCCAAGACACAGAATACACTAGTTAATTACAAATCATGTAAGTAGCACACTAAACATGACAATTAATTCTAGTTGGCAATTATATTAACAAATACGCATGAAAACAATTAAAGAGAGGCATAAAGGATTTACTCCATAAATCCTAAACCTCACTATGTTTTTTTCCCGACTTGGATCCAATGAGCTAGTCCTTGAAATATTGAGAATTGAGGGGTGATTACAACCGCTCAGTAATCACGTTTCACTTAACCCTTATAGTTACATATTATTGTAAAATAGATATAAATAGGCACATAAAAACATATTCCACATAGCATTAGGCCACGATTCACAAAACTAACAACCATGTGACTGAGTTTATCAAAAAACACTATATCCTGTTATTTTTAAAAACACAACTCAGGGTCACAAAAATAACAATCATGTGCCCTTCATACGTGCCAGACCACAAAACTAACACCATGTGGTCGGATTATATGCAAGATCAAATGCCACCTTATATCCTCCTATACCTCTGACATGAAATCGGTGGCTATCACATGACTACGTCCTTCACAGGACTAAGCCAAGCCTTCCATGTGAGGAGCTACCAGGCAGGTTAATTCACTCACTTATTAATCTGGTTTCCCCCAATACTAATAACCATGAGGTGTCATATACCCCTAATCAATCTCATAAATCGTAGACACTAGTTAGGTTCAAGTCCCTCCCAAAAAACAAGTAGGACAATCCCGAATCAACCATGGGATAAGAGCTACCTCTCAATTCCAATGATTAGTGCTAAGGCTAGTTCTCAATTTCAATGGTTATTGCCATACTAAGTGAATTTCAACCAATCTACTCCTCTCCCTAGGCGAACTCCCGCCAATGATCAACTATGCATATTTTTTCACACATAATATGCAATTTTAACAATCATTTCTCAAACAATGAACTTACATAACACATATACTCATAATTAGCTCACATTTCATCACAATTCTCCACCCATAGTAGTAAATCACAAGTAATTTCATAAAACTCAATGGATGGTAGAATCAAAGTTTATTTTATCTAAAACATTTCACAATCATGTATTTGCCAACATGTATCATCAAATTAACGATAAAATACATTTCACAATACAATTAATATACAATAAAATAAAAATTAGTTTCCCCTGGTTACCTTAACCTTTGAGAGGTCAAAGGGTTACCCTTCACTATAATCAACTTTTCAAAGCTTTAACAAGCTCGAAAGGGGTCAAGACGACCTCTCTACAACCCAATTACAAGGATATCAATCATCATCTAGCTCTTAGTTTTAACAACATAAAACTTCTCATCCACTATTTTACCAACTCATAAGCACTACCTATTCATACCCATGGGCTCATTAGATTATATTAATGCTCCTTATCATTAACAACACCTTAAACCATCATTAATGTACAGTAACCTCGCTCAACGACCTCAGACCATCAATTTTTGGGACATTCAATGCTCCCATAGACCAACCACTCCCAAAATCATCAATATGGTGTTCCACTACCTTAAACAACTCCATTTAACTTACTTTAACCAATGGAATCGAACTCATACTCGTATAGACCGAAAATCCATCTCTCAACTCAAATCCTACCATAGATAATCATAAATGAGGGAGAGAAAGTAAGAGAAGGCACTATATCTTACCTTGGATGTTTAGGAGTTTCAATCTATCAACAATGGGACCAATGTCATTCCCTAGCAGAGCCAAAATCAAGCGCTCTTCGTTTTCCCTCCTTTTCTCTCTTTTTGTTTTCACGCAGCTCATGAGCTGATTTATCTATTTTTTAGCCGTGCACCACGCGGATGGCACAGAGGAGCCTGTTACGTTTAAATTGTGTCTGTGCATCATGCGGACCAACCATGTGCCACTGCGTGTGACATAGAACACAACTCTTCACTTTTGTCCTCTTTCCTTACCTAGGTGGTCCACCTCAATCCGGACCCCACTTCTAGGGCTGAAATCACATCAATTATGCCAAGTTAAGTCCCTCTGGCCACACCTCATTAACTCACTAACTACCCTAATTAAGTTAACAAATCAAGGTTAAAATTTTTTGGATATTACAAGGATCAAGCAGCTTATTAAGACATTCTTAATAGAGGTTCATAGATAATTTTTGACCACAGTATTCTGGTCCAGCATTGGGTACCAAGCTTCAACCTAAACACTAATATTCTTGATAAGATAGCTCTTTGGGTTAGATTAAACAATCTTCTCATCCAATGTATAATAAAGAAATCCTAGGGAGAATAGAAAACTGTATAGGTAAAACTCTTAAAGTTGATATGAACATATTCTCTAAAGCTAATATTCAAAATGAGCTTGGTAAAATGAAAAGGGAAAAATTTGTTCAAATTAGTATAGAAATTAATCTCCAAAAGAAACTTGTGCCAAGAATCCTTATCAAAGATAAACTCTACAATGTTGAATATGAAAGTTTAAATCTTATTTGTTTTGGATGTGGTTGTTATGATCACAACAAAAACATTTGCCCACATAGACCTAAGAATAAGGACATACAGAAGGAGAAGAGCAAGAATGATTTGGACATACCAAGCCAAGACAATACTTGAAATCCTTCCAGTCACCCATTAAACTAGCTAAACAAAGAAAAAGAAGTTTGATCTATAAAAGGGTCTTCGAAAGCTCACCAACTGAAAGAAATTTATAGCGAGTGAATGAAATTTTGACAACCAACCTGAGCATGAAACTCAAAGCACCAAATAGGTAATAGACAAATTCATGTTAGTTGAGGATCTAATCACTAAAATAGATCTAGATTTGATGTTCTAACTGACCTAGAGCATAAAGACCACGGCAAGGCGAGCTATCCGACTACCTTCAATGGTCCACCTACGAAACCCTAGCTAAAGTTGTTAGAAAAGTATAGAGAAGGAAGGATTTGGTAGGAAGCAAGAGAAACTAAAATGAAGAGAAGGATGTGGTAGTCGATGCCTCTGGAGAAGACAAGAATGTGCTGAGATTGGTTAGGGAAAAATAACATCTCATGTTGGGCCAAGTTTCAATTGGGATGGCCCAAAGTCAATCTCATCAGATAAAACTTCAACCGATGGACCCACTAAACACATTCATATCATAGTGAAAGGGAATAAAAGAGATCTGAGAACTTTAAAAAAGACTATTGAAGTAGACAAAAGCAAGCCTATAATTAAACCTTCAGCTAAAGCTTATTTCTCTTCAAATCATCAAGTATGGTTGTAAGGCTTAGTAAATAATAATTCAAATGATAATCTTTTTTCTCCTTCAAATTTGAGTGACAACTTGGAATTAAGGGAACCACTTGATTCTGATATCTCTATCAATATAGTACCAAAAACTCTATTGATCATTGATACTTCCATGGGAATTCAAAACAAGTCCTTATGTGATATAGGTGATGAAGATGATCTCTCTTTCAAGGGTAATGAAGATGAAATCATTGATGATGACCTGTTAAATGAAGATTTTGATAACAATCACATCAATGATGACCTTAAAGATAATGAATTTAGTGAAGATGAAGATAAGTTTTAGTTACACAAAGTCTTATCCATTTTCTAGGTTTATTCACTCCTTTTCTTCTTTTTATGGATATTATTTGCTGGAATTTTAGAGGTACTAGTGGTAAAAGCTTCCCTGGTCACGTAAGAGAAATTAATAATACTTATAATCCTCAAATTCTTATTCTAATTAAAACTAAAGCTAGTAGTTCTAAAGCTAATAAGATTCTTAAAAAATTAGGTTTCACTGATTGGATCTGTATTGAAGCTATCGATTATGTTAGTGGTATTTGGATTTTATGGAATAATGATACTATCAATATTGATTATATTTACTCTAACATTCAAATCCTTCATTGCAGGGTTAAATTTAATTCAAATAATAACTCCTATCTTTATTTGTGTGTTTATGGTGATCCTAACTTGTATAATTATACTATTCTTTAGGACTCCATCATGTCCCTCGCTCAGAATATCTCTGATCCTTGGCTCATTGTAGGTGATTTTAATGCTTACCTATCTTGTGAAGATAAATATGGTGGCAATGGATATAATTGAAGATCCATGAAATAATTTAGAGATTGTATCAATTCTTTCAATCTCCTTGATCTAAACTTTTCAGGTGATTGTTTCACTTGGGGAAAAGGAAATGTTAAAGAAAGACTAGATTGGGCCTTTTGTAATATAGAGTGGAGACTTAAATTTAATCAAGCCAATACCTATTATCTCTTTAAATATGGCTCTAACTATAGACCTATTAGAATTCAACTTGACAATAGAGACCGTCTTGGTCAACACTAGAGAGATGTCATGCAGCATGGATGCTTGAAGATACTTTTCATTATATAATCAAGGAATCCTAGCAAAACAACGACTGGAATAAAGGAAAAATTAAATTTGCTAACTTTGCCACCTCATGGAATAAAATTTTATTAGTAGCATACCCTCCAAAGAGAAAAAGATCCTTCATCGACTGGAATGAATTAATCGTCAGAGGAATTAAAATGATAATTATTTTCTTAGAAATCTTGAAAAATCTTTATGGGAATATTTTAACAAGGTTATTTTATAGGAGGAGCTAATTTGGTACTAGAAATCTAGATGCAACTGGTTAAAGTGGGGAGACTGAAATATTAAATACTTTCATGCCACCTCTATCATCAAAAGGAAAAGAAACCAAATCTTATCTCTTAAAGCGGATGATGATACTTGGATTCAAGACCAGCATACTTTGAAAAACATGGCTACTTCTTATTTTACTAATCTCTTCAAGGAAGATACTCAAGAAAGACCTATACTTATTATGGACAGAGCTTTTCACCCCTCTCCACCTCTCAACTCTAATTCATCCATAGGGACGTGATTGAAGAAGAGATTAAGACTGTTGCCTTTGATATTGGAGCCTTCAAGGCACCAGGCCCTGATGGTATTAACGCCAATTTCGTTCATACCTATTAGGATGACCTTAAAACCAACATCTTTGATCTTGTCAAAAAGGTCTTCATCAATCCGAACACCATTTTTAACATAAATGATACTTCATTATGCTTATTCCTAAAATTGAGAACCCAACCTATATGAAGGACTTTCGACTTATATCTCTTTGCCATGTCAGCTATAAAATAGTCATAAAGATCCTCTCCAACTGATTACATTAGTGCATGAATAATACTATTGGGGATTCTTAGTATAGTTTTATCCAAGGCCGGCAAAGCAGTGACGATATCATTATCACTTAAGAAATTATTCACTCCATGAGAAACAAAACTAGAAATAAAGGTTTTATGGAACTTAAAGTAGGTCTTGAGAAAGCCTTTGATAGACTCTCACAGGACTTTATCGATAATGCTCTTCATTCTATCAGGCTAAATAACCATTTCAGGAAATTAATTAGAGCTGCCATATCTACTTCACATATGAAAGTTCTTTGAAATAGTGAACCGACAAATAAATTCTCTCTTTCTCGTAGCATTAGGCAAGGAGACCCTTTATCTCTTTACTTATTTATCCTTTGCATTGCATGTCTTAGCCACTGTATTCTCAGTTCTATTGATAAAAATAATTGGAAGCCAACTAGACTTACAACTAATGGGCTTCCAGTTTCTCATTTATTTTTTACTGATAATTTATTACTTTTTATAGAGGCTTCTATTAACCAAGTAATGATTATCCAATAATGCCTCTCTGACTTTTGTGATGCTTTAGACCAAAAAGTTAATATTAGGAAATCTAAGCTCTACTGTTTTAGGAATGTCATCATTAATAGAGCTACTTAGATCAATTCTGAATTAGGAATTCCTCTCATAGGAAACTTTAACAAATATCTTGGCATCCCTTTAATTAATGAAAGGGCATCTAAACTTACCTTTGCCCCTCTACTCGACAAAACTCACTCTCGCCTTACTAATTGGAAAAATCGCTTTCTCAACATCGTTGGCAAAGCTGTCCTTATAAATTCTGTTCTCTTAGCCATCCTTAGCTACACCATGTAAACCATGATGCTACCTAATAATGTCTTGGCTAAACTTGAAAGAAGCTCTAGAAATTTTCTTTGGGACTCTTCTGATGGGCACAAAAAACCCCATCTTCTTTTTTAGGATTGTGTTACTATGGAGCAATCTAATGGGGGCCTCAGCATTAAAAATCTTAAGGCTCAAAATATTGCATTCATCATGAAACTTTGGACCTTATTACTTAACCTAACTGCCTATGTGTAATGTTCGCTTTGACATTACCAGGACAACGCTCATACAAATCATTGTGATAACTAGAATTAAATAAAATCCCATAAAGATGTTATCACAACTCAAGGATTTAAAGATAATTAGTTTAAAACATTGGGATCATAAGAAAACTCTTTTTAAAATATTGTTTTAGCTCAAACTATGGTTAACAATCAATTTAGAACAAATACGAAAGTATGAAAATTAAATCACTTCAAAACAGGCTGAAACAAGCCTTTAAACAAAAATTTTAATCCGTTTGCCATGACACAAGCCGCACCCGTTACGATGGATGGCATAAAGGGACAAGTCCTTTGAAGGCCCCTTGCGCCGCGGTGCGCACTACTATCATGACAGCAAATTACTATCATGACTATCCTCTGAACTTTCGAAGCACGCTGTTTCGCCATCTGATGTCTGATTTGAGCGGTTCAAGTGTTCATATGAAGCTCTTTAAACCCTTTAGCTAATGGCACCATTTCACACTCAAACAATCATCCATTTAAAAAATGAACACCTAAACTCAAAATGATTTGTTTTCACATCAAAATACACACAAAGGTATCCAACTCACAATGCCAATTGCCATTAGCGTCATAGATACTTTGACCACCTCAAATGGACCATACACAACATGAAAATTCAATCATAACACACAATTAAGCATTTATACTCAAAATGATCATTAAAATCCCAATTCACAACAACATAAAAGGGGTGAATAAATTCTAATACACATGTCACTTAGTCATTTTGGCACATAGATCTCTTCAATTTCTTCACTTGTAATGGTAACTTGGCCAAGCACACATATTTAATCCACAACATCAATCTTGAACTAAGATACATACACTTATCACAAATTCATACAAGTAATATTCCAAAATAAAGTCATGTTCTAATATCAGCAGTATATAATGGCAATATTCGTTACAAACCCAAAAGAGAAAGTGGAAGAGTTATACTACAGCACTCTTCACTCTTCAATTGCCCCTTCCTTCCCCTTGCCCCTACCGCAGCTCTCACCTATAAAATATAACTATGGGGTAAGATAAATATCTCAATAACAGAATAATTTACTATTATTAATTAACATGCACAACCATAAGAGAGTAAAACTATGAAACTTCAAAATATACATTTAGCATATCACCACATACTCTTTTCATCAGTATAAATCTTTTACCATTAGCATGATCATTCTACCATTTGAGCCTCCATATCACCCCGACCAAAACCATAGGCTCTTGGACTAAGTACACATTCACAATAATCTGAGCTCACCTTTAGTGATAGGATCACCCAACTAAAAGGGTCCTATCCCATTTTTGAACTACAATTTTCCTCTATTGCACATGAATCAGGGTGTCATTACTCCAACACTGCATCATAGATACTAAGGAGCATTACTCTCTAATGTCGTATCCCACATGGATACTAAGGAAAAAATCTCCAACACCGTGCCTCACTAAACACTAAGAAGATACATGTCATTTGGACTTCCACTACTCCTTCCTACGGGTGAACTTTTACCCCATAACATGATCGTGCCCATACTCAATATATATATATATCATATATATATTTTAAATTTCTCAACCCATTCATATATAACTTTCATCATCCTCATCATTTGTAAATAGATTTTTCATGTACAAAATCACATTTCATAATATGCAAGGTTATCAAATCTCAGGTAATAGATTTAACATATTTACTTACATACAGTTAAACAATATAATCGAATAGTGTAAATCATTTCGTTACCTCAATCATTTGTCACACAAAAGGGTTACTGTAATCAACATTAACTCCTCACGTTCTATACACACGATATAGCTCGAGCAATGCTCAATCTTTACAATCAAGTAACAATCATTAATTATCACTCTAGATAACTCCAAATTCATTAAGTTCTAAGTGTCTAAAATATTTAAATTCCTTTTTTAACAACATCAACCATTCACAAACACCCTAACCATCCTATTAAACATCCTCACACATTAAAATCACTAACCAATATCCCACATTATCTCAAAACCTTAAAATTAAAGCCCCCATTACTCTAAATGTCCATATTTTCACATAAAGAGGGAGAGGGAGAAGAAAGGAAGGCTTATCAAATGTATATGAAGCTTGAAAGACCTTTAAAATCATGTTGAAAGCAAGCTCTAGCAGCCATAAGTCCCTCTTCGTTGCTACTCTCGAGTTTATTTTTTCTCTCTTCTATTTTTTAAGTTTGATTCATGATCTGATAAGTGTAGATTTTATACATGCACCGTGGCGCATTGACACACTCGTCGCAGCGCATGGCATAAAAAAGTCCCATAAAATTTTAAACCCTCTTCCGTGCTATGGCTCAATCAAACATAGCCTTAGCCTTTTTTTTAAGACTGTCTAAGGATCTAAAAACTACATTAGTCTCCCACAAACCTCGTTAAATCAATAATTTATCTAAATTGACCAAATTATCCTTAGAAACTCTGATAATTACTAATTAAAAAACTTAGGATGTTACACTATAGGTTAGGATCCTTCGTGATAAATATAAATATCTTAATCCCACTATTTCTATGGTTTATAAACCTAGCTCTTTCTCTTACACTTGGAATAGTATATGTAAAGTTTGGGATAAATTCATGGAACATATAGATTAGAAAGTTGGTAAGGGAGACCAAATCTCTTTTTAGTATAGTAAGTGGTCTCCTTTTTCAGAACCTCTTGTTAAGTATGCTTTTCCCAGTACCGAGCATGTCCTTCATGCAAGAGTTTATGATCTTCATAACCTTAGAGTAGGATGGAATTTTAGCCTCATAAACCGTCATCTCTATCCTAAGGTGCTAAAACATATTGCTCTTGTTCAACCACCTAATCCTCAAGGTAATAAAGATGTCTTAGTTTGGAGACCTTCTACTAATGGGAACTTCTCTATCAAATCTGCTTACAAGGCTATGGTCTCTCATAAGAAACAAACTAATGCCAACATTTAGTCTAGAATTTAGAAGTGGCCCACTTATAAAAAAATTAAGTACTTCCTTTAAAAAGTGGCTTAAGACAAACTCTAAATCAACTCCATTTATATCGAAGGGAGTACTCTCTTCCAACTAACTTGTACTTTTGGATACAACTCCCCTGAGTCTTCTATTCATATTCTGAGAGATTATAAAGAAGCTCACAATATTTGGATTAAACTTGTGAAACCTTCAAAACTAAATACTTTCTTTTCCCTTCCTATACAGGATTGGATAATTTGAAATGTAAAAGTCAAGGCAGGAAGCCTAAACATAAGAAGGATCCTCTGGCAAAATATTTTTGCTCAAATTTGTTAGAACATTTGGAAGGCATGTTGTAGAAAGATCTACTTAGAGGATATCAACCAGGATGTCAACATTACTTTTTCTAGTACCCAGCAAGTTGTCAATGATATGAGGCTCCAATCAAGAGTTAACACCCTTAACCAAGATGGCCAGAAATTAGAGGCACAATAGAGACCTCCTGACCCAGGATGTGTGACGATAAAGGTAATTGAATTAAAGGATTCTCTAAATACCTTGGCTACCAAACTAGCACCATGGCAAAACTATTGGCCATTTTAGAAGGTCTTTAGCTTTGTTGGAATGTACGACTCACTAATATCAATATTCATTCTGACTCAATGGAAGCTCTCTCTCTTATGTAGCATAATCTCTCTAATAATCACCCTCTCTCTGAAACCATCAATAAAATCAAAGATTTTATCATGAAAGACGAGATCATTACCTTTGACCACATGTTTGAGGAAGCAAATAGATGTGCTGACTTTCTTGCTCATCAGGCCTCTCAAGAAAATTTAGATTTTATCATTTTTGATCATCTACCCTTAAGATGTAGATCCCTTATGGAATCCAACATAACCTAATTTATGTACCTCTTCTGCATGGGGTTTTCTATGGCCTTGTATTCAAATATTTTTTTTTTTGGGCAAAAGTGAGTGGTGGGGAAAGTGCCCTCCCTTTTTAGTTGTTGGCATGTAGCAATAGAGTTAAAAACATGGGTTCAATTATATAAATTAATTTGAATAACATGTTATAAAGATTGGTTTGAGTTGAAAAAAAACTTATTCAAATAAAAATAATTTTTTTTGTGAGGACTAGATAATTCTTAAACTAAATGTACTAACTCTAATGCGTTAAAATTGGCTCATTTAATCTATACTATTTATATAAACATTAAAAAAAATGAAGGGTGTTTAGGCGTGATAACTTCATAAGACAAGTAGATTTAGAATGAATCGTACGGAATAAATCAATATCATACATGCATGATGTGAATTTTTCTTCATCTGTTTGGAATATCATTTTAGAACTTATCATTTATCTATATTTTTAAAAAATCACACAAAAATAAATTAAATAAGTTGGTAGATTGATCCATTTAACTCACTAAACATAAAAATGAGTCAAATTCAACCCAATTCATTTTTTTCCAACCAACATAAGCAAGTTGATATGATTTGAGTTAATTTATATTCTCACCCTCTACATGTAAGTACTCTATTACATGTCCAAAGTGTTGAAATAAAATTCAATATATCGGATCACATGTAAATATATTTACAAATCACCCATTAAAAAGATTCGTAAGATTTCAACCCACAATCTTTACAGTGGCTGTTGGTCTTCACATGCAAATATTTTTGCAAATTGCCCATTCGTTCACTCATCATTCTCTCTCATTCCCACTTTTTTAATTAAAAAAATCGATCACAAGGTCCAAAAACTTGTGGGCCACACCGGATGTTGACGTATTTGTGAGCCCTCTAGAGGACAAAAAGTAACACCATGATAGATCTGTGTGTTGTGAGTTGTGACCAATGAAAAGCTTTTTTGGGCAGAAAAACTGGAGTTATGAACTTACTCTACAGCTTTATTCTTCCTCGATCAGATTATAAACTCCATCAACTTTGCTTCTTTTTGTCCATTTCTGTCCTCCAAGCTTTTCATCCATGTGGGTCCCTGCAGGATTACTCTCTTTTTGGGTATTAGTGCCCTTTCACAATAATGCATTTACCGAAAATAAATTTTATTATTAATTTCTCTCTCTCTCTCTCTCTCACGCACACATATAATGTTGCTGGTTGCAAGAATATGAATGAGTTTTGTTGCAGATATAAGCATCTCGTTGATTAGAAAATACTGCTGTAAATTGAGATACGTTTCGTTCGATTGGTTAATAAAATTCAATCAATTTATTTTGGAATATCAAATTCGAGTGGGATATGTAATCCTCTTAAATAAAAATCTCAAATAGATTAAATAAAATAAAATAAAAATGTTACCGCCATACTAGCCAAGATTTTTATTTTAATATATATATATAATTAAGAGATGATGGAAGAAGAAAAAACTGAAAAAATAGAGAAGGAATAGATTCATAAAGGAGAAACGAACCAAAAGATGGATTCATGAAAGGGAAAGCTTGATATATATATATATATATATATATATATATATATATAATATTATGAGGAACATATTATATATAATATCAAGAATGTTTAGCTTGTATGTATCTCGATTGGCCTGGTATCGTCCAGATTTGAAAACAATTGGGACGGGACAGGATATAGGATTATCATCGGGACGTCCCGTCCCATCCTAAATATTATATATATATATTATTTTTTATTTTAAAAATATACATTAAATATATTAATTATATTAATATAATTTACACATATATTAATTATATCAATTATAATTTCAATACCTGCAATTCTTATATAAAACTAAAAAATTTTATAGTGATAATTTTAATAACATAAAGTAAACAGGGTGATATTTTTTTAATAACATATTAATTATATTAAAATGATTTATTTTTATATCTATATATTTAATAAGTTTTATTTATATTGTATTTATTACTTTATTTTTAAAAGAGTAATTAGTTTAGCACATTTTAACTAAAGTAGAAGAATAATAATTTAATATTGTACTTGGCTTACCTGTTGTTGCTACTCTTATAACCTAGAGATCACTTATAATTGCTATCATAATATGTAATTATAATTAATGTAATTCAATAATTAATTTTAAATTATTATAATTTATGTACTTGTATTATTTTTATTTTTAAACCTAATAAATTATATAATTTAAAATTTTAATGAATATTATTATGTAAATCTTTCTCCGATTATTAGGACAGCAAGACATCCCAGTCCTATTCTGATTTCTAGCGGGATGAGACGACTTTCGAGATAGGACAAGATATAAAATAAAAATTTAATTTCAATTTTTTTTGTGATGAAACGAAAGTGGTATCCCTGTGCCGTCCTATAAACACCCTTATATAATATATATATATATATATATATATATATATAGCAACGCACACAGGAGGGCAACAGGCAAAAGCATCATATATCTATCAAGTGATTCTTCCATGCAAGCCATGTGGATGCTTTGTTTGGTTCACGTGGCAAAAGCAGGCCCCACCACATGGGTCCCTCCTTGGACTTAGCTGTATATTATTATTTCCCCCATCATGCATCCAAAAATGCAAGACTGCTATTCGGCCTGTTTGTTCTTCTTCAATCGTTACATTTCCTTAAGAAAGCAAGATTTCTTAAACAATTGCGATTTTTATGAATTATGAATGTCTGATAAACCTAGGATATCCATAATTATTAATTAATATTCACGTTGCTAAGCTGACCTTACATATATAACCATGAAATTAATATTCACGTTGCCTAGCTAGCCTTACATATGCACAGAATTTAAAGATTAAAAACTTTTTAATGGTATCTATGTAAAATGGACTTGCTCCTTATTAAATTTATTGTATATTTTTTTCATTATTTTTTCTCTCTATTTTTAGCATGTTATCATCAACAGTTTTAATCTTCAGCCATCACAACGACGTCGGTTGTGAAAAAATAATGATTAAGTTGCATTTTGAGATATATATATAGATAGATAATTGGATGTTATAATTTTTCATTAATATTCAAAGCTGTTTGTAAAAAAAATGTGAATTTTGCTTCCACATACAATCACCCCTATAATATTATTTCGAATTTAATGCATAAAATATTAAATGTGCAAACTACTTTTTTTAAAAAAAATAAATTATACTTAATTTTCATCAAAAATTAAAATACCATCGTACACACACACACACACACACACATGCACGCCCTATATACATCTATCCCAAAGCTGACAACATGAAATACTTAATGTAGGCGATTGAATTTGAACATAAGTAATGAGTGATAATGATCACAATGTAAGGACATGCATCATCCAAAATAGGACATAATGTATCAGAATCAACAGTAGTTCTTAATTATCCACAAAGAACAGGAAAACACACGCACGTTAAGAATTTCGATATCTGCAAAAAGTGTTTCAAAATCTGAAGATATATGTTTTTGTAGGAACACGCACACATAAAATTCTGAACCATTTAGCATCCACGTGAAAAGAAAAATCAACGTAACAAAAGCGAACGAAAATGATAGGCGATAAGATAAAGGAGGAAACATGACACACACACACACAGAGACAGAAATATAATGTGAAAGGGTTCGTTGTTTCGGTTAGAAACAGCCGCCAACTTGGTTGTGTTTCTTGAGTTGCCTCTCGTTAACGTTGATCCCATATTCTTGTATACACTAACGTGCATGAGATGCAACCAGTCAGGAGATGCCACGTGCAGGGGGTGGGAATTTTGGAAGGAACTAGTAGGAAGCATAGGATAACTGGGCACAGAAGAGAGAGAGGATTGGATTAGTAATAGCGAATAAGCAACGTAAGCTTGATCGCAAAGAAAAACAGGAATCATTCTTTCATTTCGATCATCAAACAATAAAAACAAAAACAAATGAAAAGTAACAAAAAGCCAAGTGGGGGCTGACACAAACCCTTCGCCTTTGCTTTTGTTCTGTTTATCATTCTCTCTCTCTCTCTCTCTCTCTCTCTCTCTCTCTCTCTACCTGTCGTCTTTATCAAAACCCCAAGCAACCCTCAGAACTCATCCTCTTTGCCTCTTCTCTTAGATCATTCTCAACCTCTTCCTCTCTCTCTCTCTCTCTCTCTCTCTCTCTCTGCCGCCTTTGGATCTTCTTCCTCTAAGGTTTGATATCGATCTCTCTACCTCCAACTATATATGTTTTATATATATATATATATATATATATTTATACAGCTGAAGAATGCATGAATATTGATTTGCTTAGTAATATGATAGTTAATGAGGCTTTGTTTGGCCGGCTTGTGTGATGATGTGTTGATCGAGTCTGATCTGTGTGGTTCTGTTAAGTTAGGTCAACAAAGAAGGAGGTCCCAAGGTAGCTATAATCGAGATGGCACCAGTTTCATTTCCTCCAGGTTTCAGGTTCCACCCTACAGATGAAGAGCTTGTTGCGTACTATCTCAAAAGAAAGATCAATGGCCGAAAGATTGAGTTAGAGATTATCCCTGAAGTTGATCTTTACAAGTGTGAACCATGGGACTTGCCAGGTACCTACACATACAAATGTGTTATATTTAGAAAAGAGAGAATAATTAAATGCACCATCGGGTACTTGAATTAACTGATAATTAAGGGATTGATTCCTCTTAATCAGAGGTCTGGAAAAATTAATTGTTTATTTTATTTGGAGAGTCACCTAATGTTTTGACACCACGATTTGCTTCTCTTGTCTTATTGTCTTAGCTTTGTTGAAGGATGAAACACATGCTTGCTTTATTGGTCAAGTATATATTTTGCTTTAACATAAAATATCTCGTGTGTGGTTTGCCCAAAGAAAAAGCTATGTACTTGAGCTTTCTAGAGGTTGTTGCTGGGTCCCTTCATCTTTAGGGTTCGTATATAAGCTAACAAGACAAGAGAGAAGAATTCCACAGTCAAAAAGCATATATATCAGTTCATGGTCTCCGAGACATTCAGAGTTGATTTTTTGATCGGTGCAGGAAAATCTCTGCTACCAGGGAAAGACTTGGAGTGGTATTTCTTCAGTCCTCGAGACAGAAAATATCCGAACGGGTCGAGAACGAACAGAGCGACGAGATGTGGGTATTGGAAGGCCACGGGGAAGGATAGGAAAGTGAATTCTCAGAGTCGTGCAGTGGGGATGAAGAAAACCCTAGTTTATTATCGAGGAAGGGCCCCACATGGCTCTCGCACTGGTTGGGTCATGCACGAGTATCGTCTTCACGAGCGTGAATGTCAACCTGCTTCTTCTCGCATGCAGGTATTTCTCATCAATCCATCCCTTCACACAAAAGTTCAATATACCTTTTCTATATATCCGTGGTAATATCAACTGTTAGTTAACTTAGTTTGATGTGGAGATAATGTCCAGCATCAAATAAGTTAGATTGGAGGAGTGATATATAAATGGAAAAAACTCAAAAGCTCAGTATCTCAAGGTTTTGAATCAAAATATGATATTAATATAATACATTCTCTCCCTCTCAGTTTATAAGACAATTTTGGAACTGATTTGTGTCCAGAATATAACATAATTTGACAAAAATAAGATTTTATTAAATAAACTTTTTCAATATTATCCTTCCCTCCTTATCATATTCTAATATTCTCTATTTTTTAATGAATGGTATTTTTAGAAATTTATATTTTTTAAAAATAAAATAAAATTGTAAAGTATATTTAACAAAGTTTATATGTATGTGTAATTTTATTTAAAATTGTCTTATAAACTACGGTGGAAAAAAATACTCATTTATATGTCTTCTTGAAATTATTAAGCCAGCTATAATAGCTTTTTCCCCTTTTGAGATGCTCCTCTCAAGGGCAGCAAATAATGTCATGGCATGAATTCTAAACGCATGTTGCCTCATAAGCTGTAAGTGATGGCTAATAATAATTAATTTCAGGAGGCATATTCTCTATGTCGTGTGTTCAAGAAGAGCGCAGTGATAAGCCCAAAGATAGAAGAAAAGCAGTATCAGCATCATCATTATCATCATCAGCAGCAGCAGCAGATGGCGAGTGATCAGACGTCGTCCAGCATTAACAATGACCTTTACTCTGAAGGAAGAGGCGAAGATCACTTGGAGAGCTCCAACGATTACTTGATGATGCCCCTTGATCATCATTCATCACCATCCTACATGCACCACCCAAATGTCTTCCATAATAATCATGTCAATTATTCTTGTGGAATCACTCAACATCATGTGAATAATCCTAGCTGGTCACACTTGATGTCAGATGATGATCCCTTGTTAAGCCTTCCACCAACTTCTTCATTTCGCAATTATGAAGCCGTCTCCTATCCTCCCTCCAAGGTAACATGATTAATATTTTAGTATACAAGCTATACTAGCTAGAAGCTGCATTGTAGTTCACAGGGATATCATGCTTGATCTAGTTATATGATAGGGCATGGATTCTCTTCAGATCACCTAATAAACAACCAGGTGAAGAGAGAGAAAAGAATGGTTATAATAGGCCCCACATGTTAGATGGAGCTTACTAATTAATTATTTTCTCTCTCTCTCTATCTGAATGGTTTGGGGTCTTAAGAGGATCCCCTCTAATTTCTAAATTTAAATGGTAATGGATAATGAATATGAAGATTTGATTGTTACTATTATTAATTGTCATTTTTAATCCTATGCATGTTTAGGATGTTCCCAATAATTGGATTAGTATATATATAGATATCCAAAATGGCTGAAAGCATATGATGTTTCAAGCTACATGTTAACGCTTCCTATGCTGTCTAAAAATGGTATCCCACCTATCAGAATTTAGCTTGGTTAAATATTACAAATCACTATAATAATCTTACTAAAACTTCAAATTTTCCGAGCAGTATGACATAACACTTTCATTTCATAAGCATCTCATGTTGTCCAAGAAACATGATCATAACTATATTATTTGAATTATAATTTTGTTAAATTTCAGTAGATATATTATTGTTTTGTTAATTAATCTAGCATTATTTGAATAACCAAACTAATAATTACGAATAGGAAAGCTTTCATACATCTTTTTGTTACCCACAACGTTTACGAAAAAGAGTGAACAAAAAAAAAAAACTAGTGTAAAAAAAAGGAATATTTTTTTAACCTTAGAAAAACTTTGCTCTGATTTATACTAATATATATGATATGAGAGACCAAATATTAATTAACCTCCAACTCTTATTTATTAGCTTAGATGAGATTTTAAATACCAAGTTAAACTAACACTCTATTTAATCCTAATTTTAGAGCAAAGTTTTAAAGCGCTATTTGGACCAAATATAGGGCAAAGATGCATGTAACAGTTAATTATTTTATTTTCAATATTCTAGGCAAACTTTTTTTTTTGTTGTAGTTGAAGGGTAAAATTATTTACAAGTTGAAGGATATTCCTATAATTAAGATTAGAGCAGTACTTGTTTGGCTATTTAAAATGATTGAGCTTCCGTTCACAACTTATATATATATATATATATATATATAATGAATTTTGTAGGTGGACATAGCTTTAGAGCGTGCAAGGATGCAGCACAGGTTCAGTATGCCCCCATTGGAGGTGGAGGACTTCCCTCAAGTTGGGATTCCTGAACTGAACATGCCACAACCATCTGATCATTCTGGTGCCATAATTCATGGAAGCACAACTACTGAAACAACAACAGATATTTTGCAGGAGATTCTATCAGTAGCTCATGCTTCTCAGGAACTCATTAATCAGACCTCAAACTATAATCCACCCACCACATGGGGTGGCGGTGGCAGCGGAAACTATGCTCCTCATGAAGAAGATGACGACGACTTCACCTTCATGGTGGGAAGAGGAAGTGATGATCAGAACTATAGCTACAACCACCAGGTGAGTGACTTGAGTTCCATGATCAGAGGCATTAATAGTGAGACTACTACTACATGGGAAGATCAGAACACAGTTAGGTCAATAGAGATTGCAGATCTGGCTGATGAGTTCAAGGCAGAGAGGATGGTCGAGAACTTGAGATGGGTTGGAATGTCAAGCAAAAGTATGGAGAAGGTATCCTAGTTTTCATGATCACCGGTTCAATTTTTTTATTTTTTTTTAGTTAGGTAACAGCAGCAACATAATATCTATATATCTATGCATCTGCCAAAATCAATTTTCTTATCAATTAGCTATAATTCATTTACACCTTATTCTCAATATTGCACCTTGAACTCTAGAAAAAGGCATATTGGACTGCAGATATCATATTAGCTGTTTTGATTTTTTTTTTTGGGCCAAAATATTAGCTCTTTTGATGAATATTTGTTTTTTATACACATATAGTGGCATGAAGAATACTTAATTTATATGATTATTTGTACAATTGCACAGAGCTTTCCAGAAGATCAAAAGGCTGTTCCTATTGAGGATATTACAAATTTCCAAATAAACAAGGAAGAAAATGGGGTGCAAGGTATTGAAAACGGTGTGATTGTCTATAGTGGTTGAACAATTTTAAGTGTTTGCAATTCAAATTTCATTTTTGAAAGAACATGTTTTATAACTCAGAATATCATTACTAGCTTCTTTAAAATCCCCTCCGGGAAAAAAGTCCACGTAATTAATGGTTATGTAAACTTAATCCCTCTATTTTTTTTCCTTTTTTATTCTTCAGTAGAGTCTGTGCAGCACGAAAGCAACAACATCAATGACTTCTCATTGGGATTCCTTAATTATGATGAACCAAATGAGAACTTCATTGATGAAGGTACCCCCATGGATGATTATTCAAGCTCTCCAAGCTGCTTTGAGATGGTTGAGGAAGTAAAAGTCAGCCATGGAATGTTTGTGGCAACTCACCAAGCAGCCAAGACATTCTTTCACCAGATAGTTCCTTCACAAACCCTCAAGGTTCATCTGAACCCAGTAATGGCAAACAACACTAATCTTTCAGCAGAAAATGAAGAAACAGCAGCACAGACACAAACATTGAGAATGGAGAAACAAGGGTCCTTTTTCACAAAACTGGAAGACCATGTGATAGGAAAGCTAATAATGAAGCCTTCAAAGACTGCTAGTGCCATTATGTTCATCTTTGCATTTCTCTTGATGTATTTTGCTTCTTATTTTGGGGAGCATTCACAAATCTGGAACCTAGATCCTCAAAATGAAGATGTCAAAGAGAAATGTTGCTCTTGTGCAAGGAGCAAGAAGAAATTCTCAAGGAATGAGAAAGAAAGGATTTGGTTTGTTGGTATAAAAAGTGGAAGAGGGTTAAGTGTGGTGTTGAAGAAGGTAGGGATTTTCCTTACAATTTCTTTGGCACTTTGCACAATGTGGGCTAACCACGTCACAGTTGATTAACCCTCTAAATTGACCATTTGTTTTGTTAAATCGTAGAAGGTTTAATTCCCTAGGTTTCTCCCAATTAAAATAGCTTGGAGGCTGATGGATCCCAATATGTACTTGTACTTTACTTTGACATACTTTCTTTGATTAAGTTGCTTGTACTCTCCACTTATATAGCATAACTTACCTTTACTTTTTTTCCTTCTTTATTTAAAATAGATGACTTACATATGGATCAATCGAGCATAGAAATGTGGGAGTGTCAAATTCTTCCCACACAAGTTGGATGTCATATTTCACATGGCTTGATTGTTATTTGAGAAGAGTATTACATAATTAATTATCTTTTTATCTAAACGGAACGACTTAAGACCTCCTCCAAACTACTCAGGAAGGTCACCTCCAAAAATGAGCAGTCCAACTCCATATATTTCACAAATATTTTAAAATATGTCAATGAAGAGAATTATGAAGTTTTATACTTCACCGAAAACAGACCTTCTGTGAATCAAGAACTTGCACACACCCATATATATATATATATATATATAAGAATATAGAACTTTGTGAAGATGAAAATATTCAAATTATCTCACATGTTCTTTATCTGCATTTTTGTTCCAAGTCAAGTAAGATGGATCCCCAAGAGGCCTGCATATATGCAAAAGGCAAATGTAATGTCAACTTGCAAGAATTAACAGAGAAAAACCCATGACATTTGAGACATAATATGTTTTTCTTATCTGACTAACCAGTACTTTAACTATGATAAGGACATGCACAAAATTTTAGATCGAATATGAGAAAAAGAAAAGTTAAAATGTTAGACGAAAAATTTGAAAATGTGCAAGGATTGTGCAAAACTTTCATGTTTAGCACACTTATCATTAAGAGCTTAAATTGTTTCAAAGCCCTTTTGGCATGGGAAATGGAAGCAATAAAGATCAAATTTTCAAATCCTGTAGGTTTTCAGGTGAAAATTTGGAGCCAAGGAAGCAATTATGATGCCAGATTTGTTATCAGTATAGTCCACTCTACAATGTGCACAAAATCAAAATTTCTCGGCCTGTAAAAAGAAAAACACAAAAACAGAAACAGTAGATGAAGGATGAGCATAGTATTTCCTCACCTTGGCTTCATCACATGCATAATTATGAACACTAACTCAAACACCAAGGACAGTCCACCAATGGCAAGACATGCCATCCCCACAAAATCATTTCTCCCACCAATCCAAGTTGTTGTAGAAAGAACCAGATTCTTTTTTCCACCAAAACTGTACGTATTATAGTTGTTCTCAATAACTATGTCTAACTCATCATTAACTTCAAGGTTAGCCTCAATCCTCCCGTATAGTTTTCTGAAAGAAGACAATGGTGCTGTTCGCATCCAAACAATGAGATCCTCTTGTTCGCTCAGCTGATGCATGCCAAGAAAATCACTATTAATAAAATTTAAAAACAACTTAGAAAATTATCTTGCAAAACTCAAGAGAATAATGAAAATCACAATAATCATGTACTGCCATTAAAATATATGTACTTACAGGTATGCTCTCATTGAGTTTCGCTCCACCAATCAAGCTTCCCTGCTGAAAGTTCTTTGGATATACATCAGAACCAAATCTTGTGGTCTTGTCACTCTTCCATGCTATATTCTGTTTGTTGATCAGTAAAGTCTTGTTGTTTGCTGAAAGGCTGAATGTGTCATTGAACAAACTCCATGCAATGAGGCCACAGGGAACAATTGGTTTTCCATCATGATTCAGTTCAGGTTCACAAGAGGACGATCCCTTCTCATCTGCCTTACTCCGTAGTTGTTTGTCATCTCTACTTTTAACAAATCTGTGAATATCATGCAGACAGAAAAGCATTTTGTTATTCGGAGTCCCCTAATTTCAGAAAGATAGATTAAAAAGGGAAAATATGAGGGGGAAAGGAAAAAAAAATCTCAGCAGATCACAACATCCAAAAATTGATCATTAATAAATTGTACTACGTTTTGCCAACGAATAGCTGAAAATTCTTTCTGTAAGTCCCATTTATTTGCCAACCTTTAGAAAATTAAAAATTTGATGAAATCATCATAACGGAACTAATCATCAATATCCACACGCAAGCAGGCGTGTGTTTGTTGAGCTATGATTAAAGGGATATTATGTGACCGAAAACACGACACTTGCCTCACCTCTGCCACTCTCAATGAAAGTTGCATTTTACATCTAACAAAGTTGATGGTTTAAATCAAAGGTCTAGTTAGAGAGATAAATAGGGGTAGAAGCAAGGCAGGCCCCTGTTAAGGGTCTATGACTTAACTTACTTCAAGCCTAACTTAACGTATTTATTAAATAGGTCTAGGTCTAGGCTAGGTTCAAGCCTTTGATTAGGCCTATTTTACGAGCTTAACAAGCAGGCCTATTTACACGCACACATATTATTATGTAATACATTACACACAAAATAATTTCACTATTTGATTTTTAATCAATCTAATTTTTTAATTTCTAGTTATGTTTTTAATCAAATTGGACTTAAATTGTGTCACACCCCAAAAATTAAGTGTGACCGGCACGGAATATGGGCACAAAACTCATATCCCTTAAGCCGTGATTTGAGAAATTCTGAAATTAATATGTTAAACACCTAATAGAGTAGTTAGAAATTATTACAATATTAAATTAAATATTTAATTTTAAAAGAAATGTAAGGATCCTACCTGTAGTCTATGTGGAGCATCTAAGGCTAGACACCAACGTGGGTATGAAGTTCAATTTTTTTTTTATCAATTTGGGATTTGACAAAAATAATTCTTCAGCTTCAATTCAGCAATAACACTCCTCAGTGGATATCTCGAGTCACGAATTCAACTATACCATCTGAGACCAAAATATCTTTTCCAGTGAATAACGTCCCAATAATAAATAATAGAACATAAATAAAGTAAAAAGTTTGAAATAGTTATGTAAGTTAAATAGACAAAATTTTCGTAAAAATTTTATAAACTTCATAATAAAATGGCTCTATAAATTTTAAATAAAATCTCAAATCATTGAACTATTATAGAAAATGATAATATTACTTGATTTCAGGAAAGCACATAAATGGAATAAATATTTATAAACAAATTACTAAATAAAAACCAATAGAATATGGAATCATCAAACCATTGGATTCATAAATATAGGGACTTATCAGAACAATTAACAAACGTGGATACACAATCCACGAGGGTAACTAACCAAACGCGACTTATGCCACGAAAACAAACGTGAACACACAGTCCACGAGGGTAAGTAATCAAACATGGCCGAAGCCATGAAACAAACGTGGACACACAGTTCACGAGGGTCATGCTAACCAAACGCGGCCTGAAGCCACGAAACAAACGTGAGTACGATGCTCACGAATAGCCATCCCTCCGTTCCACGTGCGTTGGCCATCGCACGGGGCTAGCACCTCCTATACAACACCCTGCTAGCTAGGTGTACCATGGCGCGCCAAGGGCTAACAGAATTGCCGTTAGCAACCAGTGTTCTATATAAAGTCCCTTTTTAAAATCATTTCAAACATGCGAGAAAATCATCACTTTCAAGATCCAGTTCTCATTCTCAAAATCAAACTCGCATGAATACTTTTAAGCATTAAAACTTGCCAGAATCAAATTTCATATCCAATGCTCATGCTTGCATTAAAAAAAACTTTCAACTTCGAACTCGCATGAATCGTTTTTCCGTAACAATTCAATATTTGATAAAATAAAAATCTCATAATCAAAGTTCAAACTTAATTTAATTGATCAAATAACATTTCAAATTTGATAAAGCTAATTTCTCAAAATAAAGCAAAATTAATCAACAAATATCCAATAATTGCATTAATGCTATTAAAATGATTTCCAAAACAACGTAATATTCCAGTAAAAGAAATTTTGATTAAAAAAAATCAGTTGGGACGCTATCCACTTACCTGTAGAATCTTCAAAACTCAAAATTCATTTCTTACAACTCCAATCAAGCTACCCTCCTTACAGTTACCCTATAAAGTGTAATAAGATTTTAATAAACTTTACTTTTGAATTAACAAATCTCTTTAAAAGGGAATCCATTCAACAAAACAAAATAAAAATAAAAATAACTTTGAAATTTTTAGCAATAAAATTTATACATAAAAGTTTTTCCTTAGACTTTTTATCAAGCATCTAATGTACGACATTCTAAACCATTGAATAAGCATATAACCTTTAATTCTCTTGACTAACCATTTTCAAACATCCCAAGTATGTCTTCCAAATTGATAATATACCTTGTACACTCTTCAACCTTATTATTCTCAATAATTCCAGAGCTTAGATAATATCTTAATAATGCTTTAGCCTTAACAACCTATTTACTTGAGATAACATCTTCTCTTCGGTATATTGTTTCCAACCATAGAATTAAAATTTTCTAACCTATCATATTTTATCCAACACTTTATTAATAACCATTCTATCCCCAAGAATTTAAAGTCACATATAAATTCATAATAATTAAATTTCTTTAATTTGTAACCAACAAGTTAAATTCATGGATCAATAACAATCAAACTAAATGTATATAACACAATAACTAATCAAATTTTATAAATCTGAGATATTCAAGCAAAACTCTCCTAGAGGCATTTTATCAAACACTTATCATCCATTAATTCTCAGATTAACACCAAACCTCTTCCCCTTATATCTCATTTCCTACCAATCACAAAATTGATATTGAATTCAATCAGCCAACCCAATTTCAATTCTTTAACCAATAATAATAATAATAATAATAATAATAATTGGAATATCAGTCAAAAATCATGTTCTTAAACTCAAGCTTAATTTGATTATCCTTCTAACATGCATAACGGCTGCAATTTAAGGGAAGACAATAAAAACCCATTTTCAGCCACATCACACAATTGCACGCACAAAATAGAAGAAAGATGCATCTTGACTTACCACCAATGCAGTAAAGAAATGAAGAGAAGAAGTTGAACCTCCCTAACTCACGTGTGATCACGACAGAGCAGAACAAAAGAAGGTTCTAGTCAAGCAAAAATGGAGAAAGTAGGATGCAGAACGAAGGAGAGAGAAGAAGATCTTGGAACATCCACACAAACAGCACAGACGGGAGGCGATCCCATGGCAGTGCATTAACAGAGGAGAAGAAAGATTCAGGCATCACCGTCGCATGAAGAGAAGACCAGTGGATGAACAGAGGAGCAGACAAATTTGCGAGTTCGGCCTCGACAGTGGCAGATTCACGGTGATCTGAACACAGCAGCAGCTAAGGAGGAATAAGATGCAAAGACTAAGCACACTTCACCAACAGTGATCAGAAATCGGCAGCAACCAGAGACAGGGGAAACCAAAAGCAGTGCCGTTTCACGGCAGATCCTCAACGGAGAAGAAACAAGCAAGCTCAGCGACGGTTAGGGAAGAATTAAAGGACAACGGCGAGGAGGAGATGAGTAGAGAATGAACAAAAATGACTCTCGGTGGTTCTGGAGTTTTCGAAAACGCCGAAGGAGAAGGGAAAATGAATAAGGCGGTGCGTGTTTCCTGACCGGAAGAGAATATAAATCTGACTTTTATGAAATTGCAAAAATTACAAAAGAGGGCCCAAAGTTTCTCCTAATAACATAAAGGACATGGACATTTTGGTAATTTTTTTTTAAAATCTTAAACTAAGTGAAATTAATCTATTTTAAAATAATTTTAAATATTAGACCTTTAAGTAAGCTATTGGCATAAATTTCACTAACTCACCCCTCTCTATCTGCCATAATATTAATTTAAATAAAGTATAAATTAGGATGATTTTTTTTTTTTTAACTTAAGGTCATTACAAATTGATTTTAATATTAATATTGTTACTTTATTGCTATATTATATAGTACTTGATATATATTGTAGACTTTAATAATCCTAAAGCATGTTTGAGGTGATTAAAACTAATATGTAAGCCTATTTAAAAGGTTTATTTTAAGTAGGCTTTTAAATAGATTTTCAAGTAAAATCAAACTTTAGGTAGGCTCAAATTTGAGTCTTGAAGAAAGCCTTATACAGGCTTTAGGCGAAGCTCAGGCCTCTTACCTACCACACGGCCTTAGGCCTATTTGGCCAAAACCTACTTTGGCCTAGTTTATTTTCACCTTTAGGATAAATAAAGAAACAAGGCGACCTCAAATGCACATGAGCACTAAAAGAAGCCAAAACACGATTCTAGCAGTGTATTACACTTACCTTCGATGATTCTGGTAGAAATTGTCAAGCTGATAATAGACATATACTGGAGCTTTCATTTTTTTTGTGACCTGTGAATTATCTAATAAAATTAGTCCATCAGAAACCAGAATCTTGAGTTACAGGTTGCAGCTTAGGTTCTGTTAATGAACAGTGAAAATAAAAATATTATGCTAGAAATGATACAGGAAAGACACTAACAATCCATTTCCTGATGCAAGTCTTCTTTGTTTCAGTGCTTTGAACAAAGGCTACTGCATCACCGCTATATTTATGAGGAATGCATTCCTGATCATATCTGTAGCTTATTTCCACCACCTGGATCAGAAATTCTCGATCAAATGAATTGTCAGTTGCAGCACACAAATTCCATTTGACACCAGGTGAAAAAATAATCACAATATATTACACGCTCTGATGCGAATAATGAGGCAAGACCAAGTGGAATGAAGATGACTGCAATAACTGTAAATTGTATAATGACCTGTAAAGTGAAGATGAATCACTAATCCACTATTATAGCAAAAGAAGGCTGAGAAAGTTGCTCACAACGATTTAGTGGTGAAATTAGAGAAGTTAATTTGCAAGCCATACCCATGACGGTGTTAAAATTGGTTGCCATGCAGGAAGTTCTTGCTGTGAAAATTTAGAATCTACGATAAGGCAAACAAAATCAGGGGAAATATTATGCAGATAAAAGCTTAATGACACATAGACACAAAAGACAATAAGCTGTTAGTAAGAAAACAACTGCAAGACTTAAATGATTATATGAAACACTCAGTTTGTCTTGAATTTGGTGGAAAATATTAGGAATAAGCCATGTTGTTTTGTCTAAAAAAGACATGGTCACATGGGTAAATTAAAATTACAATGATCACCATAACAACGAAGATTAGAAAACATAAGAGGAGACATCTTTCTTAAAGATGACAGATATGAAACTAGCCCCGTAAGCATGCCTACCTATGCACAGAGAGTCATACATTTATTGGGTAGTGTTAATTGAGATTATTGTAAAGTTACCAAATTAATTTTGACTTCACAGAACATTGTAATGGGTGAAAATTTCTTCAATAACCTGAATTAATCTAACAATAAGAACATCCTGAATCAATATCAATCAATATAAAATCATATTATTCGTAAGTTATGAGTGGTACAGTTCTCCTCAGACTCCATGCAATACATGGGAAGACGAGTCTAGATTTTTATAATATATTTCAATAACCTGGTTACAATGTTCTGAAAGTAATATCCACTCTAAATGTACCCAACACTGTCAAGAAGACTCTAGAACGAAATGCCTGATTGTTTGGCCGCAGCATTGGAAGTAATCCCATGAAGTTTATTTTTATTAGGGGATATTATATAACCCCGATAACCTATGGCCTCTTACAATTTTGGGATACGAACTTCAGAACACAAATTTATCCTCTAAATTAACATAAAACAGGAAAATGCTGCATATCATCAGTTAAAACTAACAAATAAAAGGTTAAGTGGTTACCATGTTAAATTTACATCTTACACGTTCACGTAGTGTACCAAAAATTGACCCTATAGTCCAGACATTACGCGATTTTTCGACGTTAGGTCTGATTGATATGTAACATTGATAAAGTGTCACGTCTTTGTATCAAAATTATATATATATTTATATATATATATATATATATATATATATAAGTGAATGTATCATATGTAATATGTCAATAGAGGTTGCAGTAATGAACATAATATGAAGATCATCAGAAATCGAGACAGAATCGCGCGCGCGTGCACATGAGGGGAAAGAAATAAATTGAGCTGAGGAATAACTCACATTTAGGTTTTTTGGGATTCTTGGAAGAGGGAGCAGAGGGTCCAACATTTGCAACGGCAGAGGTTGATGATGAGGTAGTCATAAAGATACCGAAGAATTCCTCTGCTTGGAGGAAGAAGGAGCGTCACCTCAATGATAGGATCGGAAAAAGATGTTGCAGAGTTTGAGATTTTCTTGCAAAATATGGATGAACAACAAATTCAAACCTTCAAATTTGGTTCCTCCCTCTGTATTGTTTCTCAAAACTGTTATATTTCTTGTTATGGAGGATCACCATAACTACACAAGGCAGTTACTATTGGTATTATTATTGGTATTATTATTTGGCTGCTAACAAATGCGGATGGAAATAGGCTGGGACTTATACCCTAGTCTATTTCAGATTCAATCCAACTTATTTGTTAAATAAGCAAGCTCAGGTTAAATTTAAGTATTTAATTAAGCTTTTTTAGTTTAATTTTAATATATTAAGTTTAGTTTTTTTTAAAATCTAACCTACGAGTCTAATAGTCTGACTTGTTTACACACACACACACATATATATATTTATTATGTAATATGTCACAAATCAGTTTTATCATTTAATTTTCAATCAATCTATTATTTTTTATTTCTAGTTATGTTTTCAATTAGACAAAACTTATATATTAATTTAATGTTATTATTTTATTATTGTGTTGTAATTTGTAAGTCATTTTAATTATTATATAGTTATAGTAATAGTCAAGTTATATAATTATATTAATAGTCCTAAATATATTTGAAATATTTAAAATTAAAATGTGAGTTTATTTAAAAGACTTACTTTTAAGTAGATTTTTAAATATACTTTTAGACCAAGCCAAGCTTTAGATAGGCTTAGGCCTAAATCATGAGAAAAGCCTTATATATGTTTTAAGTCAGGCTCAAATTGTTAATTTATCATACAGGCTCATGCTTATTTGGCTAAAATCTAACTCTACCTAGCCTATTTTTACCCTTAGTGACAAGGAATTCTCTTTCTTTATTTTTTATTTTTGTAAAAATATAATGTTTTTAAGAGAGAATGAAATTTTTAGTCCTTCAAGTTTATCATAATTTTTAATTTTAATTTGACTCCTTAAATTTAACTTTTTATCATTTTGATTCCTTAAGTTTGCCTTAATTATCAATTAATCTGTATCCGTATTATTTAAAGAAGAGGTAAACATGTTAAAACCTACTAATATTGATAACAAAATATTAATAGTAATCATGTAGATTAATGAAAAAAAAATATAATTTTTTAGATGGAAAAAATACTCAAATTTTTTTTGTTATAAGAAGGAATAAAAACACTATGTAAATGACTAAATTGATGGAAATTAAATTAATTTGAAGGTTAATGTATTCTCACTCAACTATTTTTTTTTTTATATAATACACTCCCTCAATTCAAAAATATAAAGTATTTTTAATCGAATTTTAACTTCCAATAAAATAGTTACTTATCTTTAAATTAACCCTATTCTTTTATATTTACTCCTATTTAATAGGATGTTTCACCCTAAAATAAATATAAAATAATTTATTTAATAGAGACACTTTTAAAAAAAAGATAATAATTATATCTTGAAAGACTAAAAATACTTAATATTTTTTAACATCATATCCCACAAAAAATACTTTACATTTTTTAATAATGAAGGGAGTAGTTACTATCAAGGAATCATGCTACATTTTCATATTCCTATTCCAAACTATATAAAAATTCCAATTTGTCCTGACTCGACCATTCGTATGGTCTACTGTTTGACTTTATTTTTTTAACCCAAAAATAAAAGTATTTGGTAAGATCAAGTAATTTAAAATTTAAGCATGGCGATTAATTTATATTCAAGTATTGTTTCGTTTTTTCCATTAAAAAAAAAAGAGTATTGTTTGGATTTAGTTTAGCACTATGTGCATTGGAGTGATGATAATAATTATTGCTCTGTTCGAATTTCAAATGCATCTTATTGATAACATTAAACCCCCTTTGCCAATATCTCAATAATTACAGGGCTTGTTTGTTTTAATGATTGAAAAAATGAAAAAAGACATGTAACCATTATTCCATGACTACTATGTATCCATCCAGTGCAACAATCTGCATCAATCGATTTCTCTGCTTTATTCCTGTGACCTTCAAGCTCCCAGTAACCTGCAAATTAAAAGAACAGAGAATTGCTTCAGTGAAGTATCATTCACACCTTATAATCATGAGCTGAAACAATATAGTTAGCCTAACCTTGACAATGTGGATTGTACACGTCTGGTGCAGCCAAAGAAAGAAATAGGGGGGAAAAAAGGAAGATTTTAGATTGGATCAATAAAAAGCTTTGTTTTAGAAAATGTTTCATGCTAATAAAATCAAAAAATGTAATGAACTTAAGTTGGTGAAAAGATTATCATTATGATATGACATGCCTTGAGCCCTGCTGTTTAACAGTCTGCTGCTTGGAAACTGGTCTTTGAGGTTCATCACTTGGAAAAGGTACAGTCTTCACCTGTGACATTGACATATAAGAAAATTTCTCAGAATCTCATCGCCAGATTACATGGAAACATTAGTGTGTATGTTTTGGGTTCTTTAATGTCAACTATATTGTCATACCAAATTCTTGAACAAAAGGTTATAAAACATATGGATGTATTTTTGTTTTGCTTCTTTTTGCTCCTTATTCACTGTCCTCCAGAAAGTGTACAAGCTTCCCATGTTCAGTAGCCTGTTTGCATAAATCTCCCAGGTGTAGCTACAAAACAAGCCATTTATAAAACTATAAGACTTTATTTGTTGCAGAATGCTGATACAATATAAAAGGGAACTATCTTGAAAGATGCTTTTTACCATTCATTTATGCGCCTCAATCCAGCAGATGAAATCTTGCTCCAGTTTGTTGAATCCTCTTTGCAAGTCTCAAAGAAATCAGCAATTTTGTTGCTAGATTCGTCACCATGTAAGGGATTGATATGGAATCCGGAGATTCCATCAACAATAATTTCAGCTGGACCTCCTTGATTTGTAGCAAATGTGGGCAAGCCACAGTTCATTGCTTCAATGACAGTAAGTCCAAATGCTTCATATAAAGCAGGCTGCACAAAAGCTCCTTTGGTGTCAGCGATGCATCGGTAGAGTTCAGCATTGCGATATCTGTTCGTCTGTGCAGCAATCCATCTGAATTGACCCTTTAGCTGGTACTTATCAATTAAAGCATGCATCTTTTTTATTTCTGCTATTTCCTCCCTGTCTTTGGATTTTGAAGGGTCAAAGAAGCCTCCAACTACGACGAGGTTTACCAAGTTTCTCAATCTCTTATTCTTCCCAAACCACTCAACCAAACCAGATAAGTTCTTCACAACATCAAGCCTTGCCATTGAGAAGATGATGGGTTTTCTCCTGTCTGATAAAGATCCACTGCTTCCACAACAATTCCACAGGTTAACATTGATCATTTTGAGGGGAAAAATGATTCAGCAATTCATATATGAATTTAAATGTAAATGCAGAGTAGCAAGCAACAATATCACTTACATGTGCTCATTGTTATCCACTTTACTGTAAAGTAGCTCTTCAATGGCAGGGTGAAATTGATTGAGTCTTTTGTTTTTCTCCGTAAAAGGGAAATAGACAGACTGGTCAGCCCCAGGTGCAGCTATGTTGAATTTCGGATCAAATACGTTTATTCCTGAAACAACTCTACAGAGCCCTGGAAGTGTAAATGCAGCATGGCTTTCGTACTGTCCAGGTCTATCTTTGCTGCAAATAAGAAACTTAATAAATTAGTATATCTAAGTCCACTTCTTGAACCAAGAAACAAGGACACTAATATTTGAATACTAGCAAGCTTTAAGTATACATGTGTAATTTTAGTATCACTTTTCATGCTTCGTGCAAATGTCTGAACAAGTGCCCAACACAAGCATAACTCATTTTTCATATTTTCTTGTCCAAAATCTTGAGTATTTAAGATTTTTTTTTTTTTTTCATATATGATGAGCTTACCTTCCAGCAATTTCCTGGTATGTACTGGTGATGATGAAATCTGCTGCATTCATTGCAATTGTATCAGCCATGAACTGGCATGAGAAATGATATTTGGGGTCAAGGTCCTTCCACTTGACATCTGAATCTTCATACTTGGTCTTTTCTAATGCGTGAGCTACAGTTCCCTGGTTCCAAAATACCCGGAGAGTTAGTCTCTTCTTTTGGTAACAATGAAAATTAGGGCAAGAATTTTAAACTGAGAAGAAAGAGATGTTAACCAGAGTTATCCAAGTTTGTTAGCCATAAGAGATGCAACCAAATTCCCATCAGTGTAATTTCCAATAACAAGATCTGGTTTCCTTCGAGGTGGTCTAGAATCTTT